>NC_133769.1:49949177-50009680 GCF_003597395.2 Chelonoidis abingdonii | reverse complement strand
ATATATCACCCGCCATGGCGGCACCACTCTAGGGGGCGACCTGCCGGCCCACTGGAGTTGCTAGGGTAAAAGTTCTCCGACGAACGTGCATGCGCAGTGTGTACACTTACTGGAATGGATATGAGCAAGCACTCGAAGAAAAACAACCTGTTACTGTTAGGCTGACCACCCATCCCAAACTGGGCAGATCAGGCCCAAAATGCAGGAATATTTGGAGATTGAACCAGGATCAAAACATTGATACTGCCCTTATTTTTATGGTGAAATCATGGAAAAGCCTAAATCTAAATATCCCCCTCTGAATCTGAAGTTTATGGCTTGGCCTATTTGTAGATTTTACAATAAAATCTTGTATTTCTAGGGGAACAAATTTTTGCACTCACACTGGTATAAATCTGGAGTAAAACCACAGACTTCAGTTTATTCCAAATTTATGCTGTTGTAGATGAGAGCAGAATTTACCTTTATCTATTTAAGACTTGATATTTATCTGAAGCAAAACTAGAATCTCTTCTTTGAAAAACACAGTTACCACATGTATTTTTATATAACCTGTACCCCCCACCTTCCAAAAAAATCAGTTTCTGTAAATCAGTTTAGAGAAAGTATGATAAATACCAGAAGGAGAGTTTAATTAAAGACGATGAAAGGTGACAGTACTTGCATATATGTCATAAGTTGATTAATTACCTTTCCAAAATGTTATTGAAAATGATAAATGAATTGCTGGACTAGTATTCAGGCTTTCTGGCAAATTTTAAATGGATTTTAATTTTAAATACTACAAAATACTGTGATGCAAATCCCTTGTTTAAAATCTTTAGATTCTTTGCATTTTTTCCTAAAAAACAGCGCTCTGTTTCTTGTTGAAAAAAGTTGTTTGTATTAATGCTTTGTGTTTGGTGGCACCACAGGTATTATCCTTCCAAATGTTCCCAAAACTGTGGTTTAAAACTAAGACAATCAAACACTAATATTGTTTATGCACATTCAGTGCTTACAAAATTAGGCCTCGATCTTTTAATGAACCCTTCACAGGCATCCTTGGGATACCCAGGAGTCTGTCTATCTAAAGCTCATTGCAACATTGTGGACTTTGAAATCCAATTGACCTCCTATTATCAGAGACTATAAAGCTAGGTTTTGCTTTGGACATGTGCTTAGCTCCTACTGAAGTCACTGGGAAATGCCCGTGTGCATTTAATGATAGAACTTAGCCCAAAGTAACTGATTGTTCATAATGGTTGTCTTGATTATTGGTTAACCCTTCTGATGAGGGTAAACTTGCCTATGTGTTCCGCAGCTACCTTTGGGCAAATGCGCAAGAATGTTGCAGCTGAATAAATTTTGTCCTTGTTTGTATACACACTGCTCCAGTTTACTAAATCCACATGCTCAACTTATTGGTACACAGGCTACATCTCCCAAATTTAGGACCCCATCTGCACCAAACTCAGCTAAAACTCCCACCATCTTCAGTGGGAGTGTTGCATGTGTACTGAGAGCAGGCTAGAGCCCTCATTTACACCTTGACCCCATTTTTTCTAATCTCAGTATATATAGGTTTGCCAGGTGTCCAATTTTCAACCGTAATGCCCAATTGAAAAGGACCCTGGTGGCTCCAATCAGCGCTGCTGACCAGGCCATTAAAAGTCTCGGTGGCGCAGCAAGGCAGGCAAGGTCCCATTCCTACCCGGCTCCGCACAGCAATGGGAAGCGGCTACATGTCCCTCCAGCTGGGGGGCGGCCAGGGGGTTCCGTGCACTGCCCTCACCCTGAGTGCTGGCTCTGCAGCTCCCATTGGCCAGGAACTGCAGCCAGTGGGAGCTGCAGGGGCAGCACCTGCGTATAGGGGCAGCACGCGGTGACCCCATGTCCACATCTGCACCTAGGAGCCTGAGGGATATGCCAGCCGCTTCCAGGAGGTGCCTGAGGGACATGCCAGCTGCTTCCAGGAGGTGCCTGAGGTAAGCGCCGCCTGGAGCCTGAAGCCCCTCCTATGCCCCAACTCCTTGTCCCACCCTGAGCCCCCTCCTGCATCCAAATTCCCTCCCAGAGCCTGCACCCCTCCTGCACTCCAAATCCCTTGGCCCCAGCCCAGAGCCACCTCCTGCACTCCAAACCCCTGCCCCACACCAGAGCCTGCACCCCCAGCTGGTGCCCTCACCCCATCCCACACTCCAATCCCCTGCCTCAGCCTGGAGTCCGCTCCTACACTCCAGACCCCTCAGCCCCACTTCCCAGCCCAGAGCCTCCCCTGCATCCCAAGCCCCTACCCCAGCCTGGTGAAAATGAGCGATTGAGCAAGGGTAGGGGAGAGCGAGCAACAGAGGGAGGGGGATGGAGTGAGTGGGGACCAGAGCCTCAGGGAAGGGTGTTTGGTTTTCGGCAGTTAGAAAGTTTTAAGTATTTAGTATTTACTAAGGAGTTTCAAATCTGAATAAAAAATTTCTCTGTGACTATTTTGCCTGGTGTTGCTGGCATTTGCCCTACAAGTAATATGGGCAGGGGAACGTAGCACAGTGACATTTCTTGGAGCTATGTTATACTCTCCACTTATGTGAGTGGAGGGTCTAAGGATCAAGCAGTTCCTGGCCTGGGGAGGCCCAACTGCAACATTGCTCCTCCCTTCTCCTGACCCCACCAAAGTCCCTCTTTGAGGTCTCCAACCAGGCTTCCCGTGTGGAAAAATCTTATAGAATTTAATATTAAATTAGACCCTTTCTATAGGTTTTTTGAGTAGTCCTTCTAGAATTTAATAGTGAATTATATTTTTGCTATAGAAGTCTACAGATTGAAAACAAAATACCCCCTCATACACACACACTGTGCTATGGTTAACACTTTTTATTCAATTCCATGGAACCTCATGGGTTTCATGTTTCTCAAACTCTATAGGATTACTCCATAAGGGTCAGCATCTTGAGTTCAGGGAGGGGGCAAATTGCTGGATATGTGTCAGGGTGAGGAGAAGGAAGATCATAGAAGTAGCACCATCCCCCGCCCCCCAATCAATCTCTTAGAACTTTTATGGGTAAGTTAATGCAGCCCATGCTGGCAGTAACTTACTGGGTTTTCCCCTTCATTCTGTAGAACACTAAGTAGGAGGAGGTTGTTTAGGAGTCATGCTGAGAGGAATCTGGAAAACTGGAAGTCACCATGGAAGTGTATAACCCTCACACTGATCTCCGTAGATCACATGTGTATCCAGATTCTTCAGAGGTTCTGCTGCTTTGTGGGGCTGAACTCCTGTTTCTTCTGCAAGTGGGAAAGTGATAACATAGTGCTGGGTCATTGTCTGTCTGAAGGACTACTAATTCCTTGTGAATCTATGTCATTTTAGTTTTTCTGAGAACGTGTTTAGAAGATTAATCACATGATTTTGTTTCATAAACCTTAAGCTGTTATAAAATCTGCTTGTGAGTAGTTCAGTGTCATGTTTGCTGCTTCCAGGGAAAATAACTCTTTTCTTTTTTTAACTGAGGATTTTTTTGCTTAACTTGCTTTCAGAAAATATATTTTTCAGAAATTAACATCACACTACTTTCAAACTAAATATGAGTTGGGCCAAACTGCCTTCAGATAAGCACACACAACTTCCATTGGTTTTGGTGGGAGTTCTTCCTGCTTATCTGTGAGCAATATTTGAAGTTCCTTCTGGCTACAACGGGAGCTAATACAACAAATGAATTGTTTCTACAGTACAAAACCTCTTCCAGGAAACAACACTGAACAGTAAGAGATAGGTCTCTTATTCTTCACCTGTTTCCCTATTACTTCTTGGTGAATCTTTAGCATTTTTCAAATTCAATTCTGAACATAAATTATTGACTGAGAAATGCATGCGTATTGTTAATGGGGCTAAAAGCCAATGAGTCAAGTCTCTGACTAGTCAGTGTATTTATAGGTAAGACTACTTTTTAGTCAGGTATTTTTAGTAAAAGGCTTGGACAGGTCATGGGCAATAAACAAAAATTCATGGCCCGTGACCTGTCCATGACTTTTACTGTATACGCCCAACTAAAACTTGTCGGGAGGGAGCTCAGGTGCTGGAGCAGGGGGCGCGGCCTGGGGGTGCTGGCAGGGGCGTGGCCCAGGGGGATGCTGCAGGTGCTTGGGGCGGAGTTATGGCCCGGGGGGACGCCACAGGTGCTGAGTGGAAGTCACGTCCTGGTGAGCACTGCAGGTTCTGGGCGGGTTGAATTGATGGGGCTGGGGCAGGCTCCTGGGTAGCAGCAACTCCAGCTCCTAGCTCCACATGCTGCCTCTGCTCTGCCCCAAACTCTGGTTCTGGAGCTCCCGTTGACTGGGAATCACAGCCAATGGAAGCTGTGGGGGTGATGCTTGCGGGCAGAGGTAGCACGTGGAGCTAGGAACTGAGGGAGGGGAGTTGCTGTTACCCTTCCAGGGAGGCCCCCCCCCAGGTAAGCACCGCCCCACCCCCCAACCCTGAGCCCCCTCACATCCAAACTCCTGTTGCTGAGGGGCGGAGGGCCCCAAGACTGCCCCAGCAGTAGCTGGTGTGTCAGGCGTACCGGCTGCTGCAGAAGTCACGGAGGTCGTGGAAAGTCATGGAATCTGTGACCTCTGTGACAAACCCAGAGCCTTATTTATAGGAAATTCAAAGATATTTGAAGAAACAATGCCCATGTGCATTAATTAATGTTACTGGGAAATAATATGTTTTTTCACTCATTCATTAGAGAATAATTAATTTCTTCATTAAACAATATGTAAGATTTTTAACGATTTATTGTTTTACCCCCTATCATCCTTTTGACTTATGCCCTGCACATCTCATTGTTTGTCATGTATCAGGTGTTGCTCATTTTAAATGATGAAATATTGAGATTTTGTTATCTTAAAAGTTCTTCTGTCTCTTAGAATGTTTAAGGGCCCAGTTCTCCAGTCCTTACTCAGCTAAACTCTTACTGGAATCAGTGACAATGTTGTCTGAGTAAGGGCTGCAGGACTGGGCCTTTAGTTACTTGGAAAAGGTGGCACATTCACAATAAAGGGATATCACTTGCCCAGACAGGCATGTTGTTTACTCACTTCCAAACCCAGGCTCTTCTACAAATATCCAGGTGCGTAGTAACTTAGACCTGCCACTCCCCCATCCCCAGCAGCTGTATCCTGTGCAAGTTAAAAGCCCAACTCTGAACCCTTATTCTAGTGAGTAATTCTTAGTCACACAAGCCGTCCAACTTGGGATAAAGGTCTGATTCACAGGAGTGCAGGCAAGAAACTTCAGCTTGACTTCCTCACCCAGTTACATGATCTGGGTCAGGGATCCAAAAGTCAATACTCTTGGTACATCACAGGGTTCACTCACTGATGCCAGGGGCTGCTATTAAAGCATTGAATTCAGTGGTGTTACTTATTTGAGCAAGCATTACTCACAGGAGTAAACATTGCAGGATCAAGTCCTAAGTGATGCGCGTATACCAAATGAGCATCTGCTAGTTTTACCCCTGTCACTTTATTTTGCTTTCAAGTTAGCAGGTCAAGTTAAAGACTGAGGGCTGGTACCCTGAAAATTTATATCAGCATAAGAGTGTGAAAAATCCACCCCCCTGAAAAAAGTAGTTGTGCCAAACTAACCTTTGATGCAGACAGTGCTAGAATTCTTCTGTCGACCAAGCTACAGCCTCTCAGGGAGGTGGATTAACTACAGAGATGGGAAAACCCATCCCATCACTGGAGTAAGTGTCTACACTGAAGCACTACAACGGTGCAGCTGCAACACTGCAGCTATGCTGCTGTATTATTTTAAGTGTAGATGTAACCTAAGGGGGAGCTTTGTCTCTAACTTGTCTTGCCCTACTCATGTAAAAACTACAAACTGCATTGGCTTCATTAGGATTTTGCTTTCAAGTTAGTTAAACCTTTTTTTTTCCTAGTGAAAGTGCAGCCTTATTTCATGAAAGCTGAGATTCTGGAGCACAAGTTAGCAATCTGGGGTAGGTGCTGTTATGCTGTAATGTCAGACACAGGCCCATTCCAAACCCTTATTTGGGACTCACTTGTACTTTTTGTAATCTGTTTATATACATGCAAAATCATGCAGATCCATGAGGTTTGTCGGACTCTGTCAATCAATAACCACCAGCATGTCTCTGGCAGGATGTAACCTCTTGTTCTGCCCCGGAACTGCGAAGCAGTCTCTGTGCTGAAAGTAGAGTGCTTTTGGTGGAAAGCCCTCAACTCTGGAATGTTTAGTTCAGCAGGGCCAGAGTTTATTAGCCCTTCGACTAACTCTGCTGGGCCTGCCTGTTCGTTGTGGGAATGGGTAAAATCAAGGCCTTGATGTTGAAGTTTTTAAATTGATTGTACATGCAATATTTTTTTATAGAAACTATGCTTAAGGCTAATCTCTGCCATCAGATCCAAGGCTACTCTCCAGTCTTTACTTGTAAGTAGTAATACTTAGCACATTATATTTTCAAAGCATTTTGCAAACATGAACTTATTTATCCTCATGTCACCCTTGTGTGAAAGATAAATAATCTGAAATCTGGAAGCAGCCTCTTTGCTTATCTTACAACTCTGGGAATCCTGCTTTTCAGCTCCAAAATATCTCCAAAACCAGGCAATGTTTTGGCCTAAAAAGTGAGTCTGAACAAGTCTGAAATTAAGTGAAAATTATTTTACAAATAACCCTTAGGACTACTGGTTATGCATTTTAGCCTTCTCAGATATCTAGCCAATGGAACTGTCTGGCTTCAAGTCTTTCTTCGCAGTCAAGCAGTATCAGGAGCAAATATTTTGTTTATTTCAGTTTTACTACTTTATAGACATCTCTCCCAAGTGCTAGGCACTCAGATAGGAGCTTTAAACTGTTCCAAAATGGAGGGAGAAGCATAAACAAAATGACAGCAGATCCGATCCAACACAAAGCCAGACACTTAGCATGAAAATAAACCCACCCCTGCACTCTGACCGCTCAGCATCCCAAACCTCTGCACCAAACAAACGGGCTTTTCAGATGATCCTAGGGTGACCAGATGTCCTGAGTTTATAGGAACAGTCCCAATATTTGGGGTTATTTCTTATATAGGCACCTACTATCCCCCACCCCATCCCAATTTTTCACAGTTGCAATCTGGTCACCCTAGCGGGTCCTGAAGTCAGCAGACTGGGGGGGCATTCAGAGTAAAAGTGGGAATGAATTCTATAGCTGATGGACCCTCGAGAAAACCCTGCCAACAAGAACCAAGTTAATTCCAGCTCAGCCATCTCCGCTGATTGTAACAATGTTGCACAGGCAGGAGCTGGCCCATCAGATAGGCTAGTCCCAGACAATTTAGGGATGTATAAGTCATCACCAATACTGTAAAATCTTTCAAAACAGATCAGTAAGCACTGGTGTCATGCTCACAGTGTGCTATTTTTCTTAACAAATGGGTCAGCAGCTCCGCTTCTAAACTGAGTTAAGGTGTGTGACCCTGTCTAGAGTAATCTTGTTGTCAGAAAGGGAAGGTTAGCATTCAAAAGAGAAGGTCACAAGCACCCAGATGGACAAAAACATTGCACCTATTTGATCATCCAAAAACTACTGGGAATCTACCCGGACAACTCAAATTATTAATTTTGGTAACATAAGATGTATATACACCACCAACCAACAGTGCGTAGAAGATGGTAGTTCTGTTTTTATGAAATCTTTAGCAATTTCAGCATTTAGCTTTGTTCTGAATCAAAACAAACATTGAAAATTTTGAAGTTTTCTGAAGGAAAATTCTGCGGAGGGGTGGGGGAGAAATCATGTTGGGGCAATTGAGGTTTTGTTTCAACAAAATAGTTTTTTATTTCAAATTTATTTTGTAATATACTAAATTTAAAAATATTCAAAACAAAAAGTTGTATCCAAATGAAAAATTTAAATATTTAATTTTTTAAAATGTCAAAATGGGATGTTTTACCATTGTCAGAACTCTTTTTCTTGGTTTTCTTCCAAAAATAAAAATCTGGCAAAATCAGTCCAATTTCACAAATCATTTTTATTTCAATGGAGCCACATACTCTTACAGAATATGGTCCATTAGCATTCTCCAGCCGGCTCTATATATCCGAGAAGGCTAAAATGCACAACCAGTAGTCCTAAGGGTCATTTGTAAAATGATTTTCACGTAATTTCAGATTTGTTCAGACTTACCTTTTGGACCAAAAGATGCCTGGTTTTTGAGGCCTTTTTGGAGCCGGAGAGCAAGATTCCTGGAGTTTGTAAGTAAGCAAAGAGGCTGCTTCTCCATTTCCTCAGGTTGCTTCCCCCAGCCCATCATTATCACCTTAGTCTTTAAGTCTCAACCTGATTAATCAGCTCAGTCTTATCTATGCACCAATCTCACCTAGACCGGCGCTTGTTCAGAGAGAGCCCCTGGTGGTCCGGGCTGGTTTGTTTATCTGCCGCGTCCGCAGGTTCAGCCAATCACTGCTCCCACTGGCTATGGTTTTCCAGTGGAGGTCAGTGGGGGCTGCAGGAAGTGGCGCAGGCCGAGGGATGTGCTGGCCGCCCTTCCTACAGCCCCCATTGGCCTGGAGCGGTGAACCATGGCCATTGGGAGCCATGATCAGCCAAACCTGCGGACGCAGCAGGTAAACAAACTGGCCAGACCACCAGGGGTTTTCCCTGAACAAGTGGTGGCCCGACTTTGAGAAGCACTGACCTAGACAGTGAGGGCAGTCAATCATCGTGTCAGGGCTAGGTGAGATGTTATATAAAGGAGGGTGGAAGCAGCCTACTGAAAATACCTGACTCTGTGGGCTTGTCTCCACTTACCATGGATTGACGCTGCAGTGATCGATCCACCAGGGGTTGATTTAGCGGGTCTAGTGAAGACCCCTCTCCCATCACCTCTGATACTCCACCAGAATGGAAAGCATAAGGTAAGTAGATGGGAGAGTTTCTCCCATCAACCCAGCCTGGTGTAAACACCACAATAAGTTGACCTAAAGTACGTCAACTCCAGCAACGTTATTCACATAGCTGGAGTTGCGTAACTTAGGTCAACTTTACCCCGTAGTGTAGACCTGCCCTGGTTCTCCTCCCTAACTCTCCTCATAGACATATTGAATAAGATGGTTGAGGACACAGACCATAGACAGCTCTTAGGGCAAAAAAAGCAATTGACCAACACTACTATAGACTCTCAGGTCTTGTCTACACTTAATGGGGGATCGATGCATGGCGGTCAATACATTGGTGGTCGATTTAGCGGGTTTTAGACCCGCTAAATTGACTGCAGATCACGATGCCATCGACTCCTGTACTCCACTGGATTGAGAAGAGAAGGGGGAGTCGACGGGAGAGCATCTCCAGCATCGCATGGTGTGGACCCCGCAATAAGTAGATCTAAGCTACATCAACTTAAGTTATGCTATTCATGTAACTCAAATTGTGTAGCTTAGATCGACTTTTCCCTGTTTTGTAGACAAGGCCTCAGAGAAAATGATTAAACCTCTTGGCTATTCTGAGCATTTGTGCTGCATCTTAGAGGACTTCGGGGCTCTGATATTATTATAATCAGACGGTATCAAACAGGCATGTAGATAAGTAGCAACTTAATATATGTTATTATGTTCATAGATTTGATCCTTTGTATTGGCTACATGTTCAGATAATATTCTATCTGTGAGCAATAAACATTGATGTGAACAACATTTTTTAGAAATTAATAACTGGCTAGGAAGAGTTATTGGCTCTCGTACAGTTAAAATCATTAACTGATGACTAAACCCCAGGAAATGCCCTGCACCAGGATCATTCATAATTGCTATTGTAACATTTTGACCATCTCTGTACTTTCCCTGGGTTACTTATTATTTGCCTTTTTCCCCTTTCATTTAATGACCCATTCCATTCTCTTTATTATCCCAGTATGTAAAACTGTTAGCTTTACTACAAGTATGGAAAGGTGTACAAAACCTGCTTTAGTTCAATGCAAGAACTAGGCATATGGCAAGAACACAAATGGAGAAGTAATACATCAGGATAGTCAAATAGGTGGAAATAAAACTCTTCTTATAGCCAGGCTTGCTTACTTGGATCTTCATGAAAGCAAGGATTGCATACCAACAAAGTTAGGCTGCCCCTGTTCTGTGCAGACCACCAAAACAAGTTTGCACTTATGCAAGCAGACCTTCAAAAGGACAGAATTTGTCAGGAACATTGAAGTATCAGAAAACTGTGTTTCCTTAGCAGGGTGACTTTTTTTTACTTATACCAAAAGTGCTGTTAAAGGACCCACATCTTTACTTGAGGTTGTGTGCCTTTATCTGACATAGGAAAAGAAGTGTTTACCTATGATGAAATTTAGTGTTCTGGAATATGCAGGGTTCATTTATAGAAGACACTACATAGTCGCATATTTTTATCCCTAGTGCCTTCTATCCATGAATCTCAAAATGCTTTACAAACAATGTATCTTTAGAATCATAGAAATATAGGGACCTTAAGAGGTCCTCTAGTCCATCCCCACTCCCTACAGAGTAAGGATTAAGTATATATAGACCATCTCTGACAGGTGTTTGTCTAACCCAGGGGTAGGCAACCTATGGCACGGGTGCCAAAGGTGGCACGTGAGCTGATTTTCAGTGGCACTCTCACTGCCCAGGACCCAGCCACCAGTCCAGGGGGCTTTGCATTTTAATTTGATTTTAAATGAAACTTTTCTTAAACATTTTAAAAGCCTTATTTACTTTACATACAACAATAGTTTAGTAATATATTATAGACTTATAGAAAGAGACCTTCTAAAAACGTTAAAATGTATAACTGGCACGTGAAACCTTAAATTAAAGTGAATAAACGAAGACTCGGCACACCACTTCTGAAAAGTTGCTGACTCCTGGTCTAACCTGTGCATAAAAACCTCCAGTGATGGGGCTTGTACAACCTACTGTAAGGGTTTGGGGCATAGGCAATCTGGCTAGTGGTCACTGCTAGTCTAGTATCAGAGTCAAGGATGGCCACGAGGTGCTAGTCAATGAGCAGTGATCAGAATAATTGCTAGAGCTGGGATCAGTAGACAAGAGTCAGAGTCAAGCCAGGGTTGAAGACTGGAGATTAGGAGTAGTTACCAGACTGAAGTGAGTAGATGAGAGTCAGGGTCAGAGACGAGGAGGGAAGGCAAGGTCTAGAACCACAGCAAGCCAGAAGCCTGCATGTTTGCCCAGACAGTTTCCTAGGCACTACCCAAGGTTAAATAAAAGTGTGGGCCAATCAGAAGGTCACAGGGTGCTGTTGCTCTGGTCCCTTGTGGCAGTACTTCCTGCAGCTACATCACTCCTTGAAGGTGACTGCATAGCCTCATGCTGGTGGTGTGGAGACCTTAGATATCTATGCTTCACAGACAGGGGTTGTAGTCCTGTGTCTTCTTACATCTACCTAGCTATCTTGCTCTAATGCTTAACTTTCCATATAGTTTTTCCTCATATCTAACCTTAATTTCCCTTGCTGCAAAGTCATATGATTACTTCTTGTCCTACGCTTGGTGGACATGGAGAACTATTGATCACTGTCTTTTTTGTGACAACATTTTACATATTTGAAGACTGTTATCATGTCCTGACTCAGCCTTCTCTTTTCTAGACTAAACATTCCCAATTCTTTCAATCTTTCCTGTAGGTCACATTTTCTAAACCTGTTATCACATTCTAGTTGCTCTCCTCTGGACTCTCTCCAGAGTGTTCACATCTTTCTTCAAGTGTGGTGTAACACCCCTGTGAGGTAGGCTAGACAGGTATTGTCATCTTTATTTTATAGAGACAGGAAAAAGAAACACACAGAGGTGAAGTGACATGCCTAAGTTCATGCAATAAGTCTGTGGAGAAATTGGAAACCCAGATCTCTTGACACCCCCTCCTGGGCCTTAACCACAAGACCATCCTTGCTCTGTATTCTGAACAGTAATGGATCCAATACTAAGCATGACCTCAAGTCCCTCCCCCAGCCCCCAAGCTCCTATTACAGTTTTCAGGATATAGGTCCCAATTTGCAACCCTTCAACTGAATGACATTGACCTATGTATGTGGTCTCACTGAATAATTTGCTACAGAGACAGGTCTTGAGCCTGTGGTAGAATTGGATTAATTTCAATGCTCCTGGTGGTGAAGAGCTACAAGAGCACTACAGTTTTTCTCATAGTTCAAAATGATCTGGACAAATTGGAGAAATGGTCTGAAGTAAATAGGATGAAATTCAATAAGGACAAATGCAAAGTACTCCACTCAGGAAGGAACAATCAGATGCGCACATACAAAATGGGAAATGACTGTCTAGGAAGGAGTACTGTGGAAAGGAATCTGGGGGTCATAATGGACCAGAAGTTAAATAAGGGCCAACAGTGTAACGCTGTTGCAAAAAAAGCAAACATCATTCTGGGATGTTTTAGCAGGAGTGTTGTAAGCAAGACATGAGAAGTCATTCTTCCACTCTACTCCATGCTGATTAGGTCTCATCTGGAGTATTGTGTCCAGTTCTGGGCGCCACATTTCAGGAAAGATGTGGACAAATTGGAGAGAGTCCAAAGAGCAACAAAAATGATTAAAGGTCTAGAAAATGACCGGTGAGGGAAGATTGAAAAAATTGGGGTGGTTTAGTCTAGAGAAGAGAAGACGTCCCTCCGCCCATGCTGCTTCCAGCAGCTCCCATTGGCCTAGAGCAGCAAACCGCAGCCAGTGGGAGCTGCGATCAGCCGGACCTGTGGACGCAGCAGATAAACAAACCAGCCTGGCCCTCCAGGGGTTTTCCCTATACAAGCTCCATCCTAAGTTTGGGAAACACTGGTCTAGATAATACTAGTCATGAGTGCAGAGGACTGGACTAGATGACCTGTTGAGGTTCCTTCCAGTTCTATAATTCTACGATAATGAACCTCAGCAAATACTGACTAGTATATTCCAGATGAATGCTGTTCAAAGTCTATTTTCCTGCTGTCGTCAACTAATAACGCCTTTAAAAAGAAAAGCCATGTCCTTCTACCTCCGGATGTGGAAAACACTACTGTATTGTCAAGTCGCAGTCCATCTGAAAATGTTAGCAGTATTACAGATTAACAATATGGACTATCCATTCTTGTGTGTTTGTCTTGTTTTTCAATGATTCTTTCAATACTTTCAGCATCTTTCTGATCGTTTCTCATTATGGGTTTGGCTCTGCAACCCTTACACTGAGTAGCACTTCCTCACACGAGTAGTCCCAGTGAATCTCAACAAACGCTGAATTTCCAAATTAGCCCTTTTTGGACAATGTAACTCTATCAATCTGCTCTATTCATTTGGAATGTACCAGTCAGCTCTGTCATTATGAGAGCACCTGTACTGCCATTGTAGTCTGTCACTAGCAGAAGCAATTAAAAACAAAAATCGTGCCACTGATTCAAAACCTGCCTTGTCCTTAGGATGTTAAGCACTACAGGAGGTTTCAAAAGAAATGCCAGAATTTGTATTCCACTGCAATATACTTACAGTAAATTAATATTAAACAAGTAAAATAATATATCTTTCTCCCTAGCAAAGGATAAATTGATTGTCTTGTGTTCTACTGTGTGTTAAAAATAAACCTGGAAAAACAATGAACACTCTTTTTACTGTAAACCACTGTAAATTACAAAAATATGTTGGACCTTTTAATGGACTGTGCATATCAATATATTTTATGCACTGAGTTCATAAATTTGTCTGATTTCTACTGTACTAGATTTTCATGTTAGAATGAATACAGTAAAGATCTTTCAGATCAGCCCAACAGGCTAATGAATTCATCTCTTGGAAAGTCATTGCACATATTGTCAGTATTGTTCAGATTAGCATTTCATTTTTAACATAAATCAGGACACTGATTGATTTCCTATACTTTTATATCAATGTATATAATAAATGTGCTTATCAAATGTTCTGGACACTTGCACATCAATTATATAAGCAATAGTTGGGCCAAGGTTCAGCAAATGAAACCTTCCCAAATTTTTGCAGTGAAACCCTTCCTACAAGCAGGGAGAAACTAGTTAATGATTTTCTGCTGGCTCAAAAGTAGACACATTTACAGATTCCTTGACCCCAGTGTTGCTTGCTGCTGATCAGTTATTTATGAAAAAAATCACAAGTAAATAGTTCCCAAAATCTGAAACTGAAGCGAATGCCATGCCAGTCTCAGTATAGACAGCAGTGGCAGAATACATCTTAACGTTATTACCTTTACTTGAGTCTAAACTTGCTTCATAAATGAATAAAGATTTATTTGACAAGAGTGGGATCTCACTAATTTGCACTAATTACTCAGACATGTTGAAAACTTTCATTTTGAAAATTGTCAAGTAAGGAGTGAAGTCCAAAACTATCTCCCATTAAAGTCAATGGAGAGTTGGATCAGGCCATAATGTTTTATTCAAGCAGTTTGGGTTGGGAGCTGTGCAGTGGGAAAGGGGAAAGCATCCTCCTCCTTCCCCACGTTCATGGAGAAGTTCCACAGCCGTTCCAGGGAGGCTGTTTCAGCCTAATAACTGAAGTAAACCTGCACTTCTCTAAGGTACTCCCCCTGAAAGAGAGAGAGAGAGAGACTCACTCTCTCTCTCTCTCTTTCTCTCTGATTCATTTAGCATGCCCATCCTCCGATCTTGGCCTTACCTCCTCCCATCCCACCTTTGCACCATCATCCGGTTTATTCTGCCATGTATGGAGCTTGCACACACACAAACCTGCCCTACCTGGCTCCCACTTTACCACAGAACCAGTTCCATTGCTAACTGATTCCCTGCAGTTGGGGTGGACAGGCTGTATTTGCCCTCAGAGTAAGTCTACACTGAAAAAATGTGTCTTGTTAGAAAACAGCTTACCATGACCACCTAACACATTTCTTAATATGACTGTCTGTGATTATCCACACCAGGCATGTCTTCACTGTACTTTTGTACCTCAAATTAATTGGCAATCAGTTAACTCAAGGTACTGAAGTTAGCGAAGATGAGCCCACTAAGAGCTAAGTCATGTTTAACATTCCGCTGGTTAACGTGTTACAGTGCGCTTTCCCCAAGTGAGTAAACAATATAAAAAGCAAGAATCCTGCAGCACAAAACATTCTTTGTCACTTGCCAGGGTATATCTCACTTAATCATTTCTCTGCCATTGCAGAGGCCTTGCACACTAGTGCACCTGGGTCTCTTCTATTCTCTGCCTGTGCTACGTAATCATCTAATCTCCTGTGGGTTTGTTGTTCTGGACAACAAAATTGGTCTAATTTTGGTAGTTCAGGTTGGTGTGCAGGTGCTGGATGGTGTTGGAGGCCTTGGATGTGCAGCGAGTTGGACTGAATGATCTAGTGGCTGTAAATTCTATGACTCTGTGTCTCTCGTTTATTTGCTAAGTGCAGTTTTGGTTTAATTAGTTATAACAGTACTTCACCGTGCTCTCTATTAACTGCTCTGTACTGTATTTTGTAGAAATCATGGTGTCTTAGTAATGTGAGACACAACTAATAAGATCTACATCTCATAATTAATAACTGTAGTGCTCTATTAAATCTTAGCTAAAAATGGGAAGAAACCATCATTTTTGTGTGCTAATCACAGGGTTTGCAGATTAGTGAAGTGTGAATTACCACAGCTCTGCTATATCCCACTGGAAAGGACCTACTTTAAGAATGTGTTTTCTAGTGTAAACTTGCCATTAACAACATAAGAATGGCCCTATTGGGTCAGACCAATGGTCCATCTAGCCCAGTATCTCGACAGTGGCCGGGAACAGTTGCTTCAGAGGGAATGAACAGAACAGGGCAATTTTTCAGAGATCAATCCCTTGTCATCCAGTCCCAACTTCTGGGCATTACTGTGTTTGTATATGACACAAACAGGCCCCTATCATTTCTTGTCAGGTAATAAAGCAAGGAGAATTGAGATGTGCCAAATAACATACAAAAGCCAGGATTTGTAGGTTAAACAGTATCATTCTCTCTGAGGTTTCTTGAAGTGCATTGTGATCAAACTAAAAAGGAAGAAAAAATGTTAACATTAATGCCATAAGACCAAGCACAGCTATGGCATTTGGCTTCCTCAGATGTTGCAAACTTGACATTACCTAGCAACTAGCGCTGGTCTGGAATATCACTGTAATAAAAGCAACATCTTCATGACCATGAAGAAAAGGTGTTGCACTTGTATTCTTACAAATGATGACACAGTGTGAATGAGGCTTGTCAATAGAAAAAAGCTATCAGGTTCCCACTGATGGATGTTAGTCACTAGCACACAAACTCCAAGTACCAAATATGTATGGGAAGCATCAACCACAGCACTTACGCTGCCAGCACCACAGGCTGACCAAAACCCAATTTCTCATGGGTAGTATGAGCTAGTGTCTGCTGAGGGGTGGGAAAATGGGGGCATTGTGACAGGACCTTTGAAAATATCCACTCACAGAAGACAGAATCCATCCACAGAATTAGCTTAATAGGAAGCACCACAGGTCAAAATAACTTCAAAGACTCATCTAGACAGATGACACAGATGGGGATAAACTGATCAAAGGGAGGTCACTAAAACATGACATAGAAACGAACAGATTAGTTTTTTTCCCTTCACAACAGGAAGGTATTAACAGGGCCGGCTCTAAGTTTTTTGCTGCCCCAAGCAAAAAATTTTCCCGTGCCCCCCTGGCTCCACCCCAACTCCACCCTTTCTCCACACCATTCCAACCCCTTCCCCAAATCCCTGGCCCCGCCTCCTCCCCCGGTAGTGCCGCATTTCCCCTCCTACCCCTCCCTCCCTCCTAGGCTTGCCTGGCAGGGAGGGGGGAGAAACGGAGCAGCAGTGCACTCGGGGGAGGAGGCGGAGGTGAGCTGGGGCGAGCAGTTCCTCTGCCCTCCCCCAGGGTTACTTCCTGCCACCCTCCCCGTGCCCCCCACGGCCGCAGCTCACCTCCGCTCAGGGCCAGCTCCCAGCTTTTTGCGCCCCAAACACAAAAAGGAGACGGAGTGCTGCCTCCTGGTGCCTGGAGCCGGCCCTGGGTATTAACTGATACCTTGACCTGTAGCAAGAAGAGAAAATGTAGCAAGTCCATAGCCTAGGTATTCTGGCACTGATTCAGCAAAGCACCTAAGCATGTGCTAAAGTCCCATTGAAATCAAGTTAAAGTTAAGCACGTGTTTAAGTGCTTTGTTGAACTGGGGTGCTCACACTTCTCAAGAGATGAGCTGCTGCATTTTTGACTAGCTGATGCTTTTGAATACTTTTCAAGGGTATCACCAAGTAAAGCATTTTGCAGCCTTGAGGTTATAACAAGATGGCTCCCTGTGCTGAATCTGCAAAAGAGGGATAGTGACAGTCTCCGGGCCAAACATAAGGAGAAAAGAGGCATTGTGTGCCATCAATGTCTCCTTGAGATCCAAAAGCAGCAATGGAGATGATATAACCCCAAGGTTGAAATGCCAGATATACACCTCCAAGAGTTAGTGCATTCTGAACCCTGCACCCTGCCTATCAGCATCATTCCTATCTCACCAAGGTTGAGCCTACAGCGGTTTGCTTCTGCTTCCCACTCTAAGACACTGTGAAGCAGGAAATCCATAGTGTATGGGTTTGTGGGGAGCCATCTCCTTTTGCAACTGTATACATGTATTGACCTTGGGGGTTGCATAGATGGAACTCAGCAGGAGTCGGCGTCTGAGACTTCTTGGCACATATCGCAAATACAGAGGAAGACCAGGTGTAAACATGATGAGAGGTTCTCAGACTGCAAAGCCTGGATGAAGTTTGGTCCTTGTATGTTGTTCATATTTTCCTTCCTTGCTCATGGAGTTGAGTGTGGTACATATTATTAGTGCCCCTGTTGCACTGCACTGAATTAAGGGAGCTATTTGGCTCTGCACCTTGGATCTGATTCTGTAAATCAACTTCAGTGGGAATTTGTCTGCTCAAGACTGCAGGGTCAAGCCTGGGATTTGAACTCCAGCAAGTAGATTAGTTAGCACCTGTGATTAGGACTCTTCAAGACCACAAGGCACCTGGGGAGCTGGGCAAAACGTTTTCCAGGGTAGGACCAGTTCCTGGCAGGAGCTACATAATTGCTAGTGGCAGCTAGTGCTGCCACACCTAGGGAGAAGTGATGACAGTGACCCAGCTGGAGCTTTCCTTTTACCTCTGGGACCTGAACACCAGTGTGGCATGGGGAAAGAATCATCCATATCTTTACAGCTTCTGGGTCCCAGTGTCATTAAAAGCTGGTATTTTGCTCTTGAACACCCAGAACAACCTCTGCAGGAGTTCCCTGTACCTCTCAGATATCTAAGGGACCAGGAGAATGGTTTGGGTAAGGGAACTGCATTCTGTAGGGGTATTTTAGGGGACAGGGTAGGGAGAAGGTTTTGTGTGTATTGTCTAATACATTGGAACAAGACGAGTGTATAGCAATCAAGTAACCTTTTGACTTTATTTTTGTAACTTTCATCTATGCACCCTTCAATTTCTCAACCTATTGTTTTCAGCTCTCAATTCTTGTCTCGTGTTCAGTATTAGAACTTGATCTCGTTAGGGCAAGGAATATGTCTGCCTATATGTTCTGCCAGGAGGCAGCACTCTGTAGATATTACAGCTAAATATTAAATCAAATTATCACTATTTTATAATGGTAATATCCCTGCTCTTTTTCCCCCCAAATCAAATGCTTTTTCTTCTCAATATTCTGCCACAGTATTGCTAATTAATAGCAGAAAATGCCAATTGCTTAAAAAATAATGCTCTCATTACTCACTACCACGAGTGAATTGTCTTTCCTAGCAGTTTTTCAGAGACTGTTGCTGATAATCTTTGATTTTTTTCTCCATTCTTGATCATGATTCTTGACAGACCGTTGAGAGGTTTTTGGACAGGGGACAATTCTCTTGTTTGCAAACACTAAGTGTATAGACTAATGATGTAAGCCACAGAAAGAATGTGATATACATTGAAATAAAGGAAGAATACAGCAGAATTATTTGTGTTTGGTTTAAACCAATCTAATGAAAATATAAAAATTATATATTTGTTATATAAAATTTTTGATGACTTGTAAAATTCCATCATTTTAGCCAACATTTTGCTTTTAAAAAAAATCAGTACAGAACTCCTGTTTATTATATTTTGTATTTTCAAGTATGTATTTATTGTGAGCATTTGTCTATCAGAAACAATTGTTTAACTATAGCCAAATTATAAGCAATTTTTTCTGTAAAATCTTCTAAACAGCATGTTATTAAATTTCTTTTAGAAAGTATAATTGCTTTCTCCATAAGGAAGCCAAATTGAGCTTAGCAATTGTGGCAAGATATTAAGAGAACAATATCTGGTATGATTTATGATATAATGTAGACTCTTGACCAAAATACACAGCAACCACAATTCATGTACTTGGTCAAATGAGAGAGTTTTAAATATCACACCAGTCATGGGCTTTTGATTTTTAAAGCCACATCAAATAAATGGGGAAGATAAGTAAGAAAGAAATGTGCTACGTTTGTTGATTTCATCACTTCATGGCTCTAATTCATTTGATCTCTCTTTGTTTACAACACAGTGCTTTGCCTGTATCTTCTGAAGGTTCTCCCAAGTGACTTATTGCTGTGGTACAGGGCCTAAAATTAAACTTGTACATGTCAAGAACCACAAAATACATAAAATGTTTTAAGGATATATTATAATGTCTTGTCTACATGAGAGAAAATGACCATTACAAGAACTAGAACTGGTTGAATTCTTTTCAGACAAAACATTTTTTGCCTTTTATGGAATTTGCAGGGGAAAACAGAATGGTTTTCTGGTAGTGAAAAATTTAATTAACCATTTCAATAATGATGTTGATAAACATGTTGTGAAACACTGAGCAAAGAACAAAATGAATCCACTGAAATGCAAATGTCAACATTTTTTATGATTTTTTTTTTTGACCAGCTGTACTAAAAAGTCACTCCAACCCCTAGATGTTGCAGAACATCTCTCTTCCACACAAAGTTGTCCAGCCACTTTATATGTGTTTCAAGAACTGCTCTGATGAGAATTGCTTTCAGAGTATTTAAGGACTGCGTTGATCTAAGCCATTTCAGTCTAAACTGTTTTAGCATCAATGTGAAATTGGAATAGCTGATATTATCAGCTCCCCACAATGCACCAGTGGTCTTTCAAAATCCTTTGCTGCTGGGAAGTGTGCTGGGAGCTTTGAGATAGGTATCCATTAGACATAATGGCAACAGTTTAGAACAGGACACAGGGCAAAACAGCAAGTTTTTCTCAAGCTGAATTAGAATTGCTAATATATGTTCAGCATAGAAGCAGATCTTTGATAATAGATAAACTGAAGCTTTACTATATGAAATATAAACGCTATTTATTTCAATATATTTTGACAGGTTAAATCTATAACAATGAAGACTGTTGCTGCGTTTACTTCTGGGATTATTGTTTTCCTGTTTTCTTTGGTGCAAAGGACCAGTGGACAATGTAAAGAAGCAGCTATAAAGTCAGAGATGAATGTGAGCATCAATTATCATCTTCCTCATTTTATCACAGAAACACCAATACAGAATATAGTTTTATATAAGCATCATATCTATATCGGAGCAGTCAACAAGATCTATGTCTTAAATGAAAATCTCCAGAACATTTCTGTGTACAAGACTGGACCCGTGCTGGAGAATCCTGATTGTGCACCATGTGAAGATTGCAAAGAGAGAGCCAATTTGTCCAATAGTTTTTGGAAGGATAATGTCAACATGGCTCTGCTCCTAGAAACGTACTATGATGATCAGCTCATCAGCTGTGGTAGTGTAACTCGAGGTGTATGTCAACGTCACATCATTGACCCTGACAACCCAGCAGACATAGAAAGTGAAGTGCACTGCATGTACTCAAAGCAGAGGGATGGTGAGTCAGACAGCTGCCCTGACTGTGTTGTAAGCACTTTAGGAACCAAAGTTTTGGTAACCGAAAAGGACAGATTTGTAAACTTTTTTGTTGGGAATACTGTCAAGTCTTCATTTCAACCACAGCATGCACTACATTCAGTGTCGGTTAGAAGGTTAAAAGAAACCCAGGATGGTTTTGAGTTTCTCACAGATCATTCTTATATGGACATTCTCCTACAGTTCAGGGACTCTTATCCCATTAAGTACGTCCATGCCTTTGAAAATGACCACTTTGTCTACTTCCTAACAGTCCAGCGTGAATCTCTTGACTCCCAGGCTTTTCACACAAGAATCATCCGTTTCTGCTCTTTTGATTCCGAATTGCGCTCTTACATGGAGATGCCTCTTGAGTGCATTTTCACTGAAAAGCGGAGAAAGAGGTCAATTCGAAATGAGATATTTAATGTTCTGCAGGCTGCGTATGTCAGTAAGCCAGGTGCAGTTCTG
The DNA here is from genome assembly GCF_003597395.2 of Chelonoidis abingdonii. Lineage (NCBI taxonomy): Eukaryota > Metazoa > Chordata > Testudines > Testudinidae > Chelonoidis > Chelonoidis abingdonii. Next base: position 49,988,303 of record NC_133769.1, on the reverse strand, counting down.
GCCCATGAAATGGGGCTTAGCGTGAACGATGACATTCTGTATGGTGTCTTTGCACAAAGCAAGCCAGACTCTTCAGAACCAACAAACAGATCTGCTGTCTGTGCAGTCTCTGTCCGAACAATCAATGAATTCTTCAACAAGATTGTAGACAAGCAAAACATGAAATGTCTTCAGCACTTTTATGGGAAAGATAGCAAATACTGTTTGAAAAGGGTAAGTGAAAATTACTTTGTCACATATAAATTTGGTACTGGATCTCGCCACGCGTTACTCACATTGACTACTCCATTACTGTGTGATTGTCCCATTGATTGCACTAGTGAGATGCAAGTCATTGCTGGCTGAGGCCCCTAATCATTTACAGGTTATTTGACTTGTCCATTCAACTAAGCAATGATTAGCACTAGTTCCGGTCAGCTTTGCCAATGATTCATCTTTGCAAGAAGCAATTACAGTAAATCTACTGCAGGAGTCAATGAAGGGCTTAAGGAGATAACATAAAATATTAAAGGGACTGAAAAAACTCTCTTTAAAAACAATTAATTTGTTTTCTGGTTTTGGGTTCTTTTGTTTCTAAGGATCTATTAGACCATAGATCAAACAATGAGAGAATTAGATTTCCTGCTGCCATTAAAAAGGGTTCACTAGTATCAGTCCCCTTGTGCATTGAGTCCCCTAAAACTAAAAGTCATAAAGAATGTTAAAGGTGAAATAAAGGTCTGGTGGGTTTTTTGTTTTTTTTTTAAGAAAAAAATCTGTTTCATAATATAAATCATTAAGGGCCAGATTGTGGTACCCTTACTCATGTTTCATACACAAGCAGTCCCACTGAAGTCAGTTTAGTTAATTCAATCAATGGGATTTCTTGTGGAGTGAGATGCTATTTACTGTGAAAAAAGCTATCTGAATCTCACCCTACCCAAATGCAGTCCCAGTCCTGCAGTGAGGACTAAGCAAATGTGCTCTTGTCTCTGCAAATTTCTCTGCGAAGGATTGGGTCCTAAAGAAGTAACCTGGAAGCTCAGTTTTTCTGAGTGCAATGTAGGGTTTATTAGATAAATGGGAATCTGGGTAAGAGGGTTTTTTTGTGGTAAATGTTGTCTACCAAAAGATGCAACCTGAATTCAGATAATGAAGGGTTCCATATCTTTACATCTGTGCTTTCACAAATCTGCTATATATTGAGGGTTTCCCTGATGGTGCTGGTGGCATCCCAAGCAATTGGAACGACAAAGAGGAAACAAAAGAAAAACCCCTCCTACCTCTCTATTACGTGGTCTGTGGTGATGTCAGTGGAAATATGGAATCCTGTATTCAGGACTGGACAAGAAGGATTTTACAAACAAAATATTTAAAATGTAAACATATTTGTAACACATTCTGTTAAGGACCTGAGACCTTACAGGCTTTGTGCTGTCCCTCCCGATGGCAACGGGTGTTAGGCGTTCAGCACCAGGATGGGGTGAAGGTCACACTGGGTGAATCTATCACTGCACAGATCCACTGGCATTTCCCTTGTGGCAGAGGCATGCTCCACCGTGGAGAGTGGCATAGCCATTGGGCTAGAACAGTGGTTCCCAAACTGGGATTGATGAAATGTTATGTGGGGTTCTCGGGAAAAAATTACCTAATGGTGGACAGAGGTGTCCCGAGGGACCCCAGGCAGCACAGGGCCAGCAGCCCCTGGACTTTAAGAGCTAAGCAGATCAAGCATATCTGTCACACTGAGGAGATTTAAATTTCAAGACTCCTTATGAGAAATGGAAAGGGAGGTGGATATTTTTTGCTGTTTTTAAAATTAAATAGGCCGCTAGTATTGTTTTTAAAATTATTATGAAGAACAAGTTTGGTCCTGCCATGAGGGCAGGGGACTGGACTCGATGACCGCTCAAGGTCCCTTCCAGTCCTAGAATCTATGAATCTATGAATCTAAGTTTAAGCTTTGTTGTAATGTGCGTTGTTTGCCTGGACTGCTCAAGACCTGAATGCTTGTATAGGAGGAACTCTTTGAGTTGTCTCCTTAAATACCTTCATGCTGTTTCACATCTGATACTCCTTGATGAAACATAGGAGCCTTGTCTTATAACAGGCTTATTCAAAGTGATACAAGCAATGAAAGTGAGATCTTGGAAGAGTGTTGCCATTTTCATAATGTAATAAAAATACTGTAATGATAAATAATAATAATAAATTATTGTGTAATAAGCATATCATAAAAACAAATGTTATATTTCCAAGATCACTGCTTTTATCATTTATACTCAGGTAAAGAAGAAAATTCCTGGAAATATTCATTTTTAGGAGGAGGTTTGCAAGACTTGACATTTTAGTGAAAGGGGTTCACAGGATGTTAAAATTTGGGAACTACTGGGGTACAATAATCTCTAAATAGACTCCATTATGATTCTGCAGCCTTCAGTGGAAGATTCCTTGCTAGAGATTCCCAGAGCTGAGCTGAGATACTGCTGGCACTGTGAACATGTCACACACTATATTTTACTCTTTTTCTTCCTAATTCTCAGGAAAATAAATACAGTTTAGAAAATTCTTAATATAGTAGCTTCTATTATCTTTTTCTAGTGCCTTGTCTTCGTCTTTTCTTAGACCTTAATATTCCTTCTTTGTTTTTCATTTTGTGTTTCACTCTGAGTATCCATTTTTATTCTCTGAAAATAGTTTTCTTCCTTGTTCTTAGGTATTTGGGGAGGGGGGGCGGGTTTAAGATCCTTTTGTCCTTTAACTTATCTCATCCTTCTATTACCCAGCCAAATCTCTTTAATAAGATGTTCTTTTCACTGCAAAGTGTCCCTTTAATATATTGATGGAATAATCTGTGAGTTGTCACACACTAAGAATTTTTTTCCTGCTTCAAAATGCTTGCTAGGCTCTGCCACTGTTCTGCATATCTGAGCTGAATGTATTATGGCTATAGAGGGTTTATTACAGTTCCACGTTTCCAAGAAATGTCATCAGAATTGCAGATTTCTGCTCTTATTTCAGCTATATAACATTGATAAAGGATTGCTTCAAAGGGAGGAAAATGGGTCTGTGCCTTTTGTGTGCCTTTATTTTGTATAAAGAAGGCTTGAATGTACTTCTGATAGTTTTTTACCATGGAAATATCAAGGTTGTCAAGATTGACATTCCTTTTTTGGTGGTGAACTCATTGGAAGGCTTAAATATCTATTGTGAGCTTTCTCGGCCCTGGATTGAAGGGGTAGGTGATTGGCAAAGGATTTTTAAAAACTGGGAGTGTGCCCTTTCATTGCTTCGTTATGATGTATAAAGAAGACATACAAGGTTTTGGTTTGATTTTGGGAGGGAAGTAAATGTATTTTTTTTCTTTTCTTTTAATCTTAGAAATATCAAGAATGTCAGGTCTCAGATTTTGCTGGAGAACCTCTGGATGGTTTTAGGGATGTTTACTGTGAACATCAGTGCCTTAATTGAAGAGATTGGGAGTTTGAATATTTATCTCACCGTTTCCTTTTTCTGGAATGTTCTTTAATCACTGAAGTTTGATAGGAGATTATAAAAACAAACTAAAATCAAAGCGTTTTAAACAGTCTGGCTGAAAATCTCTTCTCTGTCAATTACTCAGCTTTCATGTTCTTGACTCTTGTAATATCACCATTTCACATATTTTTCCAGTCTAGAAGGATGTAAATTTCTAATGTAAAAAACAAGCAGAGAAAAAATTTCCTTTTTAAAACTGATCACACAAAAGCACTTTTCAGGCATTCTTTATGCGTCATAGAGAAGTTTAAAGGGCCACAACCCAACTTTTCCCTTTGTAGGTCACCTTTCACTTGATATAAAACTTTCTGTAAACTATGACAATTTGTCATAGCTTATTTTGGCGAATCAGAATATTATTTTATGTAATTTAGCCAAAATGATGTCTCTCTTTAATGTTATGAGAGATGCAAACCACAGTCCTCTGATGCAAGAGAAAATGTACTGACTTCTACAGAATTAAGTAATAAGAGAGTTCAAACAGTACCACAGTCACAGAAGTGTCATGTTAGCAACATCCAAACCAAACGATATGTCTTTGGCACTGTTTTCAAGGCAATCCTATAATATTTGATCATTTACTGTCAAAGGCTGATAGGTGAAGGACAAATCACATTAGCAGACAGAGTTGCAAGACCACATTGCCTTTGTTTCTATTAACCCTTTGAATGACTATTCCTTAGTGCTTTTGTTGTTTGGTGTGAAGCAGCTGAAGCTAGAAATGGGCCCAAACCAGAACAAATTATCTGAAATTTTCCCTCTACCCTTCCTTCCCTAATTTGGGTGTTTTGAATTAAAATGCTTCAGTTTACCTTGGTTTGGTTGACAAGACTGGTTTTGGTTGTAAAAACTTGTTAGCTTTTACAAAACATGAATCAAAACTGGCTCCAGTTTTCCCTGTCTTTCAGAAAAGCTAATACAAGACCCAGCCCATAAAAGTCGGGGGGCAGATCCACAGCTGGTATAAATTGTCATAGCCCCGTTTAAGTCAATGGAGATACGACAGTGTACACCAGATGAGGATCTGCTCCAGTTTTGACATTGATTTCAATGGGAATAGCAGAGCAATTAGAATCAGCTTTGAATCAGAAATTAAAAAGTGGAGTAAAACTAAGGGTTTTCTAGTGCCCAAGCCAGGCAAAAAGAGTGATGTGAAGTGGTTGCCAATCTCTCCTGGAGGTTTTCGAATCATTGCTCAGGCATCTCCTCACCCACACCCGCTGTGGAAACTGGGTGTCGGTTTTAGTGGATTGAGCCTTAGTCACTGGTTCAAAATTAGTCATGTTCAGCTACTAAAATAGATGAAGATTCAGATCAAGAGCCAAATCCTACTTGCCTTTCCTCACTTAGGCACATAGTCCCAAGGTGCCCATCTAAGTTCTGGCTTCAACGGGACTCCTTCGGTGGGTAAGATGAGCAGGGTTTGGGCTCAACCGGTACAGATGTATTATAAATGATAATATTTTTACTAAGCAGTAAGCTTAGAATTTTTTCATTTGGGGAGTTTTTTCACATTTTTTTTTTTATGTAGTAAACAATTTTGAGCCAATTTGGCTCTCAGTTACGTGGATCCAGTTCCCATGGAGGCGTGCCTGTGGAAGTGCAAGCAGAATTCAGCTCTAGATTTCCTGTGGCAGGGGGATTCCGTTTGTTTTGTTTTTCCTGTGAGTTTTCACATCCAAAGTTACTCCATACAGTGTCTTTGATCCGAAGCATGGCAAAATGCTTTGCAACCAAACAAAAAAACCATAGACTGTTCTTTGTCACCAAGTACCCTGGGATGTGGCCAGACAAACTGGTCACCACTCCTATCAAAGGAAGAGCACAAACAGATAAAAATAATTTTGAAAGAAGGTGAAATGAAAACAAAGTGGAAAAAAAACAGTAAAATGAACATGCAGTGATGTTTCTTTATTACTGTTGCAAAGATGATAGATGAGTTAAATTGGGTTATGCTTATGTTATAATGGAAGAAAATAATTGCGACCTTCCATCAGGAAACCACAAAGACCCTTATTGATCTGTCATCCTCAGGGTATGTCTAGTAATATTTAATAAAATAAACAGAGACAAATAACTCTTTAGAGGCCCTATAATCTCCCACACCATTTGAATTACAAATTTTTGGCAGAATTAAAAATAGCCCCACATCTCTGTGATTATAAAGACTTGGAGGGGCTCATTTAAACAATCTCATACAATAAAGGAAATGGATTTTCTATTACAAGTAGAATACAATATGGGCTGAAATTTTTCTCCTAAGAATCAGGCACTAGTTTCCTGATCTTTTCATTAGTTGATGCTTTTGGAAATGCTATATATTAAAAACCATAAAAAATATCATCTGAGATCCTCTCTCGTGATGCTAAAAAGAAGTTTGGGCATGTAACCTTCCTTAAGGTTGGTATGCCATAGTAATCCAAATTAAAAAGCTGTAAAAGTTAAGGGCCTGATTGTATCCACTAAATCTATGCATAGAGGGTACCAGCATATGCTGCAGCATCCTCTCCCACCTTTACAGCATCTGTAGAGGATTCTGAGTTGGTCATCTTTTGGATGCGTAAACAGGCTGTGACGGGGCAGTGGGAAATGTGCATTGTCCTCTAGGAAAACATGCTTAGCTCACAGCAGAAAGATAATACAGTCTAAAGGTGTATTATCTCTGTGTGATCATTCTCCATGGATGCCATTAAAAGGGAGACCCAGGGAAGGAACCAGGTATAGAAGTCCTCTCATTCCATTGGAACCACACTGCCAGCCAGTAGGAGGTGACTTTTGGAGATCCAGATGTGGTGCAGAAACGTCCTCCTGCTGATCCCTGGGATCCATGGAGTTTGGGGCTGCTGCTTGCTACCCTGATGGTGAGAAAGCTCTGCAAAGAGAACCTGCTGAATTTCCCTCCTCCTAAGCTCCCTAATGGGGTCTGGTCTCTGTTTATCTCCTACTCTGTTGTTCAGTATGATGAGGATTTTTTTTTAAATAATTTTCTTTCCGAAAGTCGTGTTATTCTGTAAAACTGACATTTGTTCTCCGTCATCTTCTAGCAAAGGTGCTGCTTTCTCAGGAAAGCCAACTAGTAACTCTCACTTCCAGACTTTTAAATCAGATCCTTTGATTGAAAAGAAGGCTCCCCATTGGTCACCAGCGTGGCAAGAAAATGTACTACATGGTCTGAAAATGCACAGCCCAAACTTCTAGTAGCTCAGTGAACAGTTTCTAGATGTTGATCAGTGGCTTGATTTTTTTTTTTATGTCTCAGATTTGTAAAATGCCTTTAAATGTCTCTTAAAGCATGTGAACATTAATTAAATAACAAAATAACCATTTTTTTCATATCAGGCTGAAGCCAGTCTCCAGCCTTGCCTCCTTCAAAATTCCTCCCTATCTCCTCCATTCCACAAACGATGCCATCCTTTGTCCCACTCCCGCCTCTGACCCTTCTTCCATCCCATCCCCTATGCCTGGGACACTCCCCCTATGTCTGTTTCTAAAGTCACCTCCTTCTCCTCAGTCACATCCCTCCTAAAAACCCACTTTTGCTGTGTCACCTATATGAAGCAAAATGAACAAACATAATAAGGCACTGCATCGTCCAGATGTCACATGTACCTTACTGCATAACCACATTGTCTGATATACAGTCATAGAGTTTAAGGGCAGAAGAGACTACCAGATCATTTCGTCTGACCTCCTGTACATCACAGGTGCTGAAACCGCCCAGAACCCGCATATTAGACCCAAATATTAAAGCCCCTAGGAGACTCGACTATTATGTGCCACAGGAAGAGAATATGAGGGATCAAGGTGCACCAATGCCCAAGGACGCTGCGCTAGCAGGAGAATGATTAAGTAAAATATATACAAATAATCCTGGCAGGTGACTGGGACTCACACACTGCAGAGGAAGATGAACCCCTTCTCCCCGCCCCCCGCCTGTCACTGCCAATCTGACCTAGGAGAAACCTCACATAAGGTGATCAGTTAGACCCTGAACATGTAAGTAAGAACCAGCCACCTGAGAGAGAGAGCTCACTTTCACCTCAGAGCCCTGGCTCTCCCCCTTCACTTCTCCAGCCATAGACACTGTCTCTTCTGATGTTATAGGGGAAGGAGATTTTTTAAAAAACCTACCCAGAATACACTGGGGGGGACCCCTTCCTGACCCCAGGTGACCAGCAGAGACCCTGAAGCATGGGCTTTTAGAAACATAATTTATGGATGTGAGCCCAGCCGTCTCCCATCCCAAACAACCCCACCATATAATTACATGCATAATTGTCCAGCTCTCTCTTAAAACTAACTGTTGTTTGCCCCTACTACTCTCAACAAGAAGCTATTCCAGAATCTCACCCCTCTGATGGTTGATATTATAACCCATGTCCCTCCACTCCCAGTTCCCCCTTTTTGTCATGTCTGAACTGAAAGTCTAAATCATGCAAAAACGTATGTATGGCACTTCAACTCCCTCAGTACCTATCCTGCTTCAGCTGTCCTCAGCCTTGCTTCCAGTCACGTCCAGTGCAATTTGAGTTGTAGTTTTATCTGAGTTGGTGACCCCTTGACACTTTCACAACTGCCAGCCCTAGAGCAGCAATAGGAAACTGGGCTTCAGCATCAGGAGATTTTGAAGGAACCTCAATTCCTTAATCCAGGTCTGTCTTCAGCTCCTTCGCAGTAAATGCATTGGCTTGTCACAGAAGTAAGCAATTGTGTTACGTATGCTTTGGGATAGATTCTGCTCTCACACAGGTTTGACATCATTGTAACTCCATGACTCCTGATTTACACCTGATTCTGCGAAACCAGAATCAGATCCTGTATTTTATAAAGGATACCATGGGCCAAATTTATTGGTGGCTTAAGCAGTGACATAAATGAATTAGAACAGAGACGCAGGTGGCAAAGCAATGCAAGCAATTTGACTTGCAGCAGGTGAGCGGAATGAATGGTCGTAGCAAGGAAATTACTGAGGGAGCAGAAGAAGAGATTGCAGCCAAAAAAAGAAAGCACCCAACAGGAAGATGTAATATAAGGTGTGTTCTGCCTCCTCTGTGTGTGTCAGGGTTCTCAAACTGAGGGTCGGGACCCCTTGAGGGGTCATGAGGTTATTACATGGGGGGGCGCGAGCTGTCAGCCTCCACCCCAAACCCCACTTTGCCTCCAGCATTTATGATGGTGTTAAATATATTTTAAAAGTGTTTAATTTATAAGAAAGGTTACACTCAGAGGCTTGCTATGTGAAAGGGGTCACCAGTAAAAAAGTTTGAGAGCCACTGGTGTATATTGTTCTGCTTTTGCACACTGAATGAATGGAAATATGTACAAATTATACCACTTAACCTTTAAACTCATACCCATTTTCTGACCTACTTTCATCCCACAGGTCTGTTACACCGCTGTTTAAGGGCTTCTCTAAACATGGAATTATTCCACAATAACTATTCCATTGTAAATTCACACCTTACCTTTTTCTGGAATAACTGTCGCAGATAAGCCATAAGTCACAAATAAATGAGTCCTAGGGACTTCCAAGGGAGAAGCACTTGATACACCAAGTCTGGATATTTTACCAGCATCCTTTGTGTCTTATTTTTAATTCATTAAACTGAATAATGAACCAACACCTCCACAATGATAATTTGTGTAGTGAGTGAAACGTCATAAAATTAGTATAAAGGAAATGGATAAAATTCAAAGATTGCATAGATCCATTATATCTGACTGAATCGATAGTATTTACTTAGTGCTAATGCACTAACTAGATTACAAGAACTAATGCAACAGTGGTCAATGACAAAAACATTTCTTTGAATGATCTTGACAATAGAATGTGCAATGTTTTTAATTTGTATTAACTAATTACAGTAACATGTATGTCTTTTCTACCTTGTTACCAGTCTCACCTCTTTTTTTCTGTTATTCAACAGTGAAATATACCAAAGCAAAAAGTATTAAGAGTTGATTGAAATGATGCTATTACTATATGAAATCTACACAGGTGACTTTTTTCACAGAACTACCTTTGGGGGGGCGGGTATGAGTAATTTAAATAATCTCTCTATTGACTTTAGTGGATTTAGGATCAGGTCTTCAAAGTGTGTGTGAAATGTAATATTTCCTTTCAAGCTTTTTGTTTTGGTTTTGGTTTGGTTTGGTTTGCTACACGGTGCTGTTTCCATGTGACTTTTTGCATGTGTAGATATAATTATAGGGAACACATATAGCATCACCTATAGCTAAGGTTGCCTAAACATTTCCTTTCTAAAGGATTATTTTCAGTTGTTTATAGCTTTCTCAGAGGTTTACCTTTGCAGCCAAAATATGAGATACTTGCTCTCAGGGAGTGTATTTTTCCCCTGAAAGTTTCATCAAAAACATTTGTGTCATTTTCAAGGACAAAAGGAGAGGGGGATGTGAACAATTTTCTACTTCAAAAAAATGCAACTGTTTTTATATTTTAAAGAAAAGCTCTAGTGCTTCAGTTGAAGCTTGTTAGAAACTTGATGTTTGAAAAAGGCAGAGGGTCCAGTCCAAAACATTGAAATCTGTAGGATTCTTTGCATTGACTTAAATGAGTGCTGGATCAACCTCTTAGTTCTTCAGTCATAAATGTGGCTTTCATTGGTTCATAGAAACACAGATTTGAGTTGTCCAAAAATAGTGGAAGATGTATTAGTTTATACCAGGGATGAATTTAGCCTAGTGGTTTTGCCCAAGTGTATGAGAATAAAATCTGTCCCATTCTGCATATTTTTCTCTGTTTCACCACATCATTTGTCACAAGGAGCAGGGCTGGGTTTAGGAGGCAAAAGGGGCAGTTTGCCCAGGCTCCATATTTGAGAGAGTTCCCAGCATTACAGAGGGGCCAAACTAGAGTGGGTGGGATTGCAACCTGGCACACTGGGTCACAGTGCCACTCAAGTTTGGTGCCTGCCTTCAGTGTTGCATGGAGTGACTCACCTGCCCTAGCGGAGCTCAGATCCCATCATAGCCATGGCTGGCATCATTGTGCCAAGCCTGAGGCAACACACCAGGCCAGGATTCCAGAGGCAGGAGCAGCTTGGGAGATACCAGTCCCACTGGCAGTGGAGCCAGAGCTCAGGGACAAGCATGCCCCTGGCCCCATGCAGGGTAGAGCCCCACCCATCCCAGTGAGGAGGGCAGCAACTCCACAGGCCTGGGCCCTCTTTGACTCCACTTTTTCCACCTTTTCTTAAAGTCTTTTACCTCGATGGTAATTTTTTGAATGGGGGTTTCAGATTTTGACCCAGGCTTCCAAAACCCTCTGTACAGACCTGACAAAGAAGCGTGAGGCCTGATGCTGCTTTGCTGAAGTCAAGGAAAATATTCCATGTGGTTTGATCCCCATTTTGAAAATGGACATTTCTCTAAACTGTGGTTCGTGAACCCCTGGGGTTTCATGAAATGTTACAGGGGGTTCTCAGGAAAAAATTCCCTAATAGCGGATCTGTCACACTGAGGAGATTTAAACTTCAAGACTTCTTATAAGAAATGGAAAGGGAGGTGGATATTTTTTGCTGTTTTTAAGATTAAATAGACAGCTAGTATCTTTAAATTATTATGAAGAACAAATTTAAGCTTTGTTGTAACATGCATTGTTTACCTGGACTGCTCAAGACCTGAATGCTTGTGTAGGAGGAACTCTTTGAGTTGGCTTCTTAAATGGCTTCATGCTGTTTCACATCTGATGCTCCTTGATGAAACATAGGAGCCTTGTCTTATAACAGGCATTTTCAGAGTGATACAAGCAACGAAAGTGAGATCTTGAAAGTGTTGCCATTTTCATAATATAATAAAAATACTGTAATGACAAATAATAATTAATAAACAGTGTGTAATAAGAGTGTCATAAAAACAAATGTTATATTTCCAAGATCACTTCTTTTATAATTTACACTCAGGTAAAGAAGAAAATCCCTGGAAATATTCATTTTTAGGAGGGGGCTCATGAGACTTAACATTTTAGTGAAAGGGGTTCACAGGTTTTTAAACTTTGGGAACCACTGCTCTAATCCCAACAGACTGCCAATATATTCTGCCTGGGTGGAATTCACCTATGACAGAGACACATGCAGAATAATCAGGTCCTGGATTGGAGCCTTAAGCATAGGTACTGAAACTAGAGGTGCTAGGGGTGTGGCAGCACCACCTGGCTTGAAGTGGTTTTCATCATATACAGGGTTTACCGTTTTGTTCAATGGCTCTCAGCACCCCCACTATACGTATTGTTCCAGCACTCCTGGCTGTAAGTGCCTGGTGGCAAAAAGTCTGCCTGCCTGAGGGTGAGTACGACATGGTACAAGGCACCACAACTCCTACTTTGCCATAGGAATGAGCAACAGTCCAGTGCTACCTCAAAACCGAGCAGCATTATTAAGTCATGTACTAATTCATTGAGTCTCCCAGACAGCCTATACCGCACAGGCGTCTATTAAGTCTCTGTTGCAAATTCAACCTGCCCTTTCAAGCAAGGATTCCCAGGAAGGATAGTGCCTGCCCTCCTTGATATTTAACCCCCACCGCGGCCCATCAGTGCAAGGAGGGTGCAGTGTACCAATGGGAGTGAATCAGAGCCTTTATTCATAATATTTTGTTGAGAAAGATGGGAGGATATGAACATGAAGTTAGCACCAGCAATAACTTACGTACCAACAAGTTACACTGTTCTTATCATAAGCATTTACTCTGGATTAGTGAAAAATAAACAAAACCCAAGTATTGTTTGTATGGCATTTCCTGCTTATTTACATGCAGCAGCTTTTCTTGGGAACATGCCAGTCTGTTCTTGGAACATGCATAAGTTGTTGTGCAATGTTTTACTAAGGAGCAGGACTGGACTGGTTACAGTATTGAATGAGTGGAAGAGTCTGCACAGGGCATGTGCCCCGTGCATGACATAAATGATAGCTCAGCATGGGTCCTTTCCATGGCTGATATGGAGGGAGGTAGCTCAGGGTTAGGATCAGGGAACCCAATGTTTCATGGATCCTTCTGTCAGCATAGGTTCCCCGCAGAGATTACATCAGCAGTTGGGCACAGGTAGGAAAATCTCGTCTCATGCCCCAGTGCATTTCACAAGTGCTTCACCCAGCTCCTTGGACTGGGGGCTGGATCTGAATGTGCCCCTGAGTGAGGATTTGCATACATTCTAGCAGAGGACCTTGCAATTGCCTCTGTTGCTGCAGAATTTGCATGTCTCATTTATTTAGTGTACTTATTTCTTGAGGTTTGGTCTATTGTACTGTAGATGTTTGTTCTATAGAGATTTCTTCTAATCTGCTTTCTTCCAAAGCAAATCATGTGAATTAGTCATGTGAGTAACTTGAAAGGAATTCAGACCATGAGTGCCAGCTTATATACCCGCAGAGGTAGGAAATCTTCAAGATTTTAAACAGCATTTTGTCCAGTTTCACAAACAGTCTGTACTACTTAATCATGCAGAAAAAATTCATCCTTCTGCCTTTGAGGGATGAAAGGGGAAATCCATTTACATGTCTGCTTTACCTTTTTCCTTGTATTTTATTCATTTTGTCCAACTGTGCCATGGACACCGCTTGGGAAGTGAAAAAGGAGATTGTTCCTTTGTTAAAGAAATAGACCTGAGAAGGATGAAGCAAATAGGGTTTGTAATTGTGCCAGAAACGGGAAAGTTTGGCATTGTTGTTTTTCCCTTCTTCTCATTTGGTTACAGAGTTATAACTACAAGAACCGAGTAGTTGTCTCTACCAGAGCCCAGAATTAAACAGATTGGTATGTAACAGAAGTGGAGATTTATGAGTTGTGTGACACCTCAGGAATAATTCCTTCCAAAGCTAGCAGTGACCAAAAGTCCAGTTCTTTTTGGCACTTTTGTAATGGGTTTTGGGTTCTGTACAGAACCGGGAAACTGGAGATATGGGTTCTGTTCCTCAGCCTTCCAATAGACTTCCAGTGTGACATTGGGCAAATGATGTAAGCTCTCTGGGTGAAATCCTGGCCTCCCTGAAGTCCACAGGGCCAGGTTTTCATCCTTTGTGTCTTGGTTTCATCATGAAACATGGGAGTAATAATACTCATCTACCTCAATGGAGGGTCGTGAAAATAAACTAAACTGTTTGTATACTGTCTTGAAATCTCAGATGGAAGGCACCATAGGGGAGCAAAGTATTTGTATTTTATTTGTATTCGTATTTTTAAAAATATACAAGACTATTTAGAGAGGGCAACTTCCACGGTTGCCCTATTTTTCCCTTTTTTGCTCTTTCTCCTGAGACTGTGTTGATTGCAACTTTTTCTTAACTGTATTCCATGAGGGCAGACACTCTTGAAAATTGTGTTCTACGGTGACAGTACTTTTTTTTATCACTAATCCTAATTCATTGACCCCCTGGAAGCATAAAGACAAAACATTGTTTTGGAGAGTTGTCTCTACAGAAACCTTGGCTTTCTCCCTTCCAGATAGGCTAGGAAATCAGTCCAATATCTAAGACTTTCTATTTTGTGCATTTTACACCAAATTTATTTTTTGAATATTTATCCTATCATTGACAAATTTCCAGACCCACTAAGTGCTGGTGATCCCGCCCACTCTCTGTGTGGATGAGAGGGCCTGATCGTGGAAACGTTATTGTGAGACGGTACTTGTGTTGATATAGATTGCAAACTTTTTCTTGCCTTTTCTTTGTTAAAAATATAGGCTTTGATTCAGCGAAGTGTTTAAGCCCATTTATTCATTTATATTACTGTAGTGCAGAGTGGTTCTCAATCTGTGGCCTGTGACCACTTGTAGCCCAGTTAGCACACAGCTGCAGCCCATGTGACATCCTCAGTGCCATACAGGTAGTATATATATTGTGTGGGTGCGGCCCATGTTGTAAATAGAGAGCCCACAATGGCAAAGAGGTTGAGAACCACTGCCATAGTGCCTAGGCAGCTCAGCCATGGACCAGGAGCCCATTGTGCTAGGAGTTGTACAAACAGAGAACAAAAAGGCAATCCCTTCCTGAAGAGCACATGTTTAAGTCCATCCCTAGTCAAGAAAGCATTTGAACATGTGCTTAATTGGACCATTCAATGGAACATCATTCAATGGAACATAAAGAATCTGTTTTCCTGTATGGAGGCCTTAAAAATGGGGGGGGGGGGGGAGGATAGCTGAGTGGTTTGAGCATTGGCCTGCTAAACTCAGGGTTGTGAGTTCAGTCCTTGACAGGGGGCTTTACAGATCTGGGGCAAAAATCTGTCAGGGGTAGTACTTGGTCCTGCTGTGAAGGCAGGGGACTGGATTCAATGACCTTTCAAGGTCCCTTCCAGTTCTATGAGATAGGTATATTTCCATATAATAATAAAAAAAAAATTAACAAAATGTTTAATTGTTTAGATCTTCAAAGACTACACTACCATTTGTGCTTAATGAAGCTGACCTCAGGCTGCATACTACAGACTGCACAAAGATGCAACATAACTGATTAGTTTCATAATTTTAACTAATTTTAGTTAAATACATAGAAATATAAAGTCTTCATATCTGCCATGTTCTAATTATGTTTTTTGCCCCTTTTCAAAAATGTTAATCCCTTTCTCTCTATCAAATTAAAGAGCTGGAGATCCACTTACTCGTACCTAAAACTCTCCATTACTTCAGAGAGAGCTCCAGATTTCTCTGATTCAAATTTTATTCTGTGGAAATGCCTAGGTATCCTTTTTTTTTTTACTTGATAAAAAAGGTCATCCTTCCCTGCCCAACTGTATGCTCATCTTGTACCTCCCCAAACCTTTGAGTACTGCTACCTGCACATTTATTATTTTACTTTTATATTGAAAAGTAAATGTGATTTTTTTTACACATTCACCATTCACTTGAATCTTGAGACCTGCTGCCATGATTGTCATTCATTTCTAGTTCATTCAAGATATTAATTATGTCTTTTTCTGATTGAGAAACTCACTTAATTTGGGAGCAGGATTTTGGAGGGCAGAGGCCAGAAGAGACCATTAATGATTGCAGATTAGAACATAATAAGAACACAGGAATGGCCATACTGAGTCTGAGCAAAGGTCCATCTAACCCGGCATCTTGTCTTCCAGCAGTGGCCAATGCCAGGTGCCCCAGAGGGAATGAACAGAACAGGCAATCATCAATGGGAATGGGGAAAGTTGCCCATTCCCAGCTTCTGGCAAACAGAGGCTAGGGACACTATCCCTGCCCATCATGGCTAATAATCATTGATGGACCTATCCTCCATGAATTTATCTAGTACTTTTTTGAACCCTGTTATAGTCTTGGCTTTCACCTGGTCTCTGTCAGGGAGTTCCACAGGTTGACTGTTCGTTGTGTGAAAAAATACTTTCTTTTGTTTGTTTTAAACCTCCTGCCTATTAATTTCATTTGGTGACCTCTGGTTCTTGTATTATGAGAAGGAATGAATAACACTTCCTTATTTACTTTCTTCACACCAGTTATGATTTTATAGACCTCAGTCATATCCCCCTTTAGTTGTCTCTTTTCCAAGCTGAAAAGTCCCAGTTTATTAATCTCTCCTCATATGGCAGCTGTTCTGTACCCTTAATCATTTTTGTTGCCCTTTTCTGAACCTTTTCCAAATCCAATATATCTTTTTCGAGATGGGGCGACCACATCTGGATGCCATATTCAAGATGTGGGTGTACCATGGATTTATATAGAGGCAATATCATAATTTCTGTCTTATTATCTATCCCTTTCTTAATGATTCCCAACATTCTGTTCCCTTTTCTGACTGCCGCTGAACATTGAGTGGATGTTTTCAGAGAATTATCCATAATGACTCCAAGATCTCTTTCTTGAGTGGTAACAGCTAATTTAGACCCCATCATTTTATATGTATAGTTGGGATTATGTTTTATATGTATAGTTGGGATTGTATGCATTACTTTGCATTTATCAACATTGAATTTCATCTGCCATTTTGTTGCCCAGTCACCCAGTGTTGCAAGATACTTTTGTAGCTCTTCAGTCTGCCTGGGACTTAACTATCTTGAGTAGTTTTGTATCATCTGCAAATTTTGCCACCTCACCATTTACCCCATTTTCCAGATCATTTATGAATGTGTTGAATAGGACTGGGCCCAGTACAGACATCTGGGGATTGCAGGATGTGCAGTTATCACAGAGACTTAGTAGAAATTCTTAACTAAAGCCTTTATTTCTTCCAGTCTGGTTTATATTGGATATTTTGAATTCTGATACTTGTCTAATTGGTAGCTTCATAGAAAGGCACTTCTGGAGGAGTTGGAGGGAAGAGGGTGGCAAATATTTTGAGGCCATCACATTTTGGACATTTGGTTTCAAATATGCAACTTTATGTCAAGAAATATAAGTTTTATGTCAGCTAAATTGATTGTACAAGCATCAGTTAATCTTCAGGCAGTGACAATTCTTGCCTACCCTAGCTCAGAGACTTTTTTGACCAGTTGGCAACATGTATTTTGCAGACGGATTCAGGGCAAATTCCAAGTAGTTACAATTTCCCCTTTGAGCAAATAGGATTATTACCTCATGTCCATACTGGATATGGGCAGAATGCAACACTTGCCTACTACACCTCCTCACATTCCAGTGGCACACCTCTATCACATTAACATTTTTCTTTCTGAGTCATATACACCACTTTCACTCCTAGTCATGCATAAGAAACAATGTAACCAAACCCGAACACATATCAGCAGGGTCCCTGGCTATTTCAATATTTGTGTGATTTGTCACTAGGATTTGCCATAATATTGTAAATGTGTAACCCAGAGATCAGTTATTTTCCATATTACCGCAGAATATTTGGCAGAGTATTTGTGTCAGGAAGGGACACAGTCTTCACAGGGTCAAAGGGTTAAAACAACAGCACCTCCTTTTCCCAGTAGTATTTTGTGTTAGCTCAAACAGTGAATTACTTTAGGTTGCCTAGCAAGAACTAAGAGAAATGGGTGAGACCATTTAAAACTTTCCGTCCAACTCCTTGCTCTAGTTTTTGGGGTGGCCTTTTTGCCTCTCTGCTCCATTCAAAGAGCAGCTTTGTGTTTATCCCATGCAGAGCCAGGATTTGTGGAAAAGTCTTGTGTTCAACATGTCCTTGGAGAGATGTCCAAAACCAGGACATCTGGGAGGAGGGTCAGTCTGGTCACTTCTGTCTTTAGGAGGATACAGGAAGGTGTGATCTGTTAGGAGCAGGAGGGAAAATATAGGCCACTTGCTATTAATAAGGGATTAGAAAATGTTTAATGAGAACTGGCAGGATGTTCAAATTGCAGAAGATGAGGTTTTGGTGTACATTTTGTGCCCCAGAAGGGAAATCTTCAAAGGAGGTCAGCAGCACAGATGCAGAGGAGTCCAAAGTTCCTATCTCAGTATGGGAAGTTCCTCTCTCAAGGGAACAGAGGCTGAGATGGATTCATGTTCAGAGGGGGTACAGCTGAGCACTCTACCCCAAAAGTGCAAGGGTAGGTGTATCCTCTGCTGGAACTATTTGTGCTCATTGCATCTCTGTGTAGATGTTTTGCAGACACTCCTAGACTGGCCAGACTACAACTGCAAAATAACCCTGCTTTCGAGGACAGAAGAGAAGAGAGGCTAAATTTGTTATATATTAATCAAACACGAGTTTTAGAGGAAGTGTAGTGGTAATTACCTAAAGTCATTACCCTCTGATGATTATTTGATGGTCTATATGAAACAAGCTCATTGTCTAAAACAGTTCTTAGTGTGCAGATGTCCACATCACATCACAATAACAGCGCTAAAACTGATCCAGTAAAGCACTTCAAACATACAAACTGAAATCAGTGCTGGACGAGGTGGGAGGAATCAATAGCCCTGAACCTGGGCCCACATGTCCCTAGGCAGTGCTCAGACCATGGTCACTTGAATGACTGGAGAAAGAGGCCAGCAAAGCTCTAGCTTGCAAACGGCCCTGCCCACAAAGCTCCTGACTGGGGGAGAGTCCAACCCAATTGATTGGCTAGGAAGCTCTACTTAGGTCAGAAAGAGGCACAAGAAGTTGCCTGAGCAACTAGAGGAGTCCTTGGCTAATGGTTGCTATAGAGCCTGCCTACTTGACTCCTGAGCCCTGCCTCCCAGCCTGTTCTTGGTTCTTCCTTATTCCAGACCCCCATTTGTTCCCAGTTCTTGATTTCCTGCCTCACTCCGGGTCCCTGCTCCTTATCCCTGATGATGACTCCAGCTTCAGCCCCTGGCTTGGCGCCTGGTTTTGATTCCGGCTCTGACCTTCAGTTTGGAACCTGACTCTGGCTCTTACCTTTGGCTTGGGGCCTGACTCTGACCCTAGCTCTAGTTCCAGGCTGCTGATGCAAACCATTAGGCATGACCGCCCATGCCCCATTCCCTAGACCAGGCCTAATTTGGAACCCCTCCTTGGCAGTATTGCTGTAGAGATGCATACAGTTCTACATGGTTAAACTACCTTCCATCACCTATATATGTGGTTGTTTCTTCAGGTCACAGTTAAAACACATTGATTGGGCAGCAGGGGGAAGCTGGCACTGCTACAACTTGTGCTGGAATTGTTCAGAGGATCAAAAGAATCTTAACTTTCTAGTGCTGCCAATGGGGGTCTCTTCATAAACACTGCAATGAATAAAATGTTGGATAGGTTGGAAAAGGGCCTTAAATGCCTTTGACCATTTATCCAGCACTGACTGACTGACAAGCCTCAAGGAATTAGCTTATTTACGTATTTGGTTGCCTTCTCTTTGATAATATTCTGTTCATAAGTAATATAAGGTAAATCATCTGCACCATGAGAATTAGAATAACTATGTTGTAGTAAAAGCTTATTCTGGCTTGCTATTGAAGTCAAAATAGATGGATCAAACTTTAATATCCCCCACAAAAAATTGCTTTTTAAAAAAATCAGTAAACAAAAATTGAAAGAAAAAAAGCACAAGCTCAATACTGGTTTCAAAAGAGAGATCCATGATATTTTGCTTTCTTTGTATGTGTAGTCATAGAACATGTTCCAGTAGAAACATAGCTAAACTATTTCCAATTTTAAAGTGGTTATAGATCTTTTAAAGGATCCCAGTTTATTATCTATATTATTTCACCAAAATGGAAGATGAAACATCAATAGTAATGGAATTATCAGTTAATAGATTACTATTGAATTGTCAGTACATTGTAGTTATCTTTTCTAAAGATTAACTTAAAATATATTGTTCAAGAAATATTTCCAGTGGGAAAAAAATCCATGTATTCTCCATTAATAATCAGAAGATAATTTTTTAAAAGTCTGCAAATGCAGCATCTATTCTAATAATGTTCATGATAAATATAAAAAGAGATTGAAAAGAATAATGTATGAGCAGTAGATGATCAAAATAATCTCAGCCTAAGTAATTATATTGACCTGGTTTTATTTTTAATCTGAATCAGGACACAGGTTCTATCTCCCTCACTTCTTTTCCTGCTCCCCCCCCTTTTTTTAAAAACTTTTTGTCACTGAAAAAGGGGGAAGGATAAAAATGGGGAGGGAAAGAAGGAAAAATCGGGGGGGAAAGGGTTGAAAATTTCAAAATGTTGTGAACACTCCTTCCCAGTTTTTTCTGTATATTTTTGCAAAATATACTATATTTGGGGCAGATCTAAGTGTAAAGCATTTTTGAGACCTTCAGATGAAAAGCACTGTAAAACATATTGCGTGTACTATACTATATCTTAATGTAAATGCTTACATATATCTACTTATTCAATAGAAAAACCATCATTATCTTCTGGGCATCCAGACAAAATATACTAAAATAAATGGGAAATATTCCCATAATGTTAAGAAATCATTATCTTCCCTGTGGAACGTGATAACTGGTGAAACAATTACAGTTTGAAACCTCTAAGTACTTCTGATCAAATGCATTTGGGTCCACTTGCCAAATTATTTTTTTCTGACAAAGAGCTTTGCCTGCCTGTGCCCTGCTGAAGAGACACTATTCACGTCTACTTTATTTTCTGACAGACATTTTCAAGAAATGCCTCGTACTGTGAAGCACAAGATGATGAATATCGTCTAGAGGTTACGACTCCTTTGCAACGGGTTGACTTGTATATGGGGCAATTCAACAGTGTCCTGCTAACTTCAATATCCGTCTTCACCAAAGGGAATCTTACTGTTGCTAATCTGGGAACATCTGAGGGCCGCTTCATGCAGGTAAATATAACTGTAACATTAGCACACTTTAACGTGAGCGCAAAGAGTAAGCAGGATAAATTAGAACCATAAGAAGCTGACTATAGATAAATGGGGTTGGGGAAAGAGTGGGGACAATATAGCCACAGATTAATGCAATAATGGAAAATTAGGTGAGCTGAATAAATTGGAGCATCTGTAAGGAAACATAAGACAGACTACCCGATACAGCATCTCTGAAGGAGTTCATCACAAGACTCAAGGGTTCTATAACTTTCTTATTTTTAGCCCTGTAGCCATGGCAGTAAGGTTAGTCTATCCCCTTTCTGGTCTCACTGAGTGCACCCCCTTGGATCTTAGGCCTCTTGCTCTTACCTTTTTCTGTGTGAAATATCACAATTGTCCTGTTCTTAGACTGGGACCAGGGTCAGGCTGCTCCACCTATATTAATCACTTAACACTCTGCAGGACTGATTGGGTTTGGGGCACATGCGTTTCCTCCCTTCTGGGACTTGTGATCAGTATTATAGCACTGATAGCTTTCTTAAAACAAAATATTCTTATTTAGCAGTCAGAACAAAGCATTAGAGGAAAAAGGAGGTTAAAGGAAGAAAGAGCTTGTACCAATAATGGCAACCTAGGCCAGGCTTAATGACACCCCCCACAGGTTCCTGTGTCTTCCTGTGTCTCAGTCAGGTTCCCTGCCCTCTAAAACACAGAGAAAATGTCCTTTTAAACCCTGCCAGTGTTCTTTGTTCTCCAGGAGGGTTCATCAATTGTTGGTGGACTTTGGCCCCTCCTGGTCAAATTAGTTCCATAGGCTGTCTGGGGACTCTACTGAGTCATCAGAGCTAATAGTTCTGGCATTTTCTCTTTACCATCCTTAAGTGGAAGCTGACCAGAGGAAGTGGAAATGGATCTTGAGCCACTTTCTCCTTCCCATCTGACCCATCCCAGATGGTCCCCCTATTGGGAAGCATTTTAATCAAAGATATTTGTTCAGAAAAAAAACATGCCAGAGCCAGGCCACATACATTATCAACAGATTGTTGAAGGGCATTCATGTACGTGTCATATTTGCTGTCCTGCCCCCCTCATGGGCTGAAGGAATCCCACCGCCCTACCAAGGTCTCCTGCAGGGGTGAATGCTGCTGCTTACCCTCTCTGCCCTATGGGGGAATGAATAGATGGTACACGCTGATATCCCTGCAGAGAGGAGAAGTTGCTCCTGCTGGTCATCCTTTAAAGAGGGGATGGGAATGGAGGTCTAGGAAATAACCTACTGGAAAGGACACATGGGACACTTTACAAAAAATCAGTATGAATCTCATTTGAATTTAGCATAAGATGACCGGACAGCAAGTGTAAAAAATCAGGACGGGGGTGAGGGGTAATAGGAGCCTATATAAGAAAAAGACCCCAAAATCGAGACTGTCCCTATAAAATCAGGATATCTGGTCACACTAGTAAAATATGAAGTGATTACGCTGTAATTATTACTAGCAGTCCCCATGATGAACTCACTGCTTTAAGGATGGAAATTGCTTTCATACAGGGATTAGTGGTTAGAGCAGAGTCCTGCAAGCCATGGGACCCAAATTCTATTCCTGAGGATAACCACTGACTTACTGTGTAATCCTGAGCAAGTAACTTAACCTCTCTGCCTCACTTTCCCATCTATAAGCATGAACAATAATGCTTACTGCCCTGTTTGTAAGGTTCACTGTGGGACTTCAGTGGGCTTTGGTAAAGCTCTTGGTGATCTCTGGAGGAAAATACAAAGCAGTACTTTTATTTATTTTATTTTTACTATGCATTCATGTCTTGAACCAGACTTTTTATTCAGGATTTTGTCCATCTCACAGAATAATAAAATATAACAATTAAAATAGTTCCAGTCTACATTTCCCATTCTAGGGCCAGGCATAGATGAAAAGAAAGGCTATTGTGTGAGCTGCGTATTGCCATTAACAGAAATATTCACATCATTGAATTAGATTGGCTTGAGTTACAGGGGGAAGTTATCATGAAGATCATACTATAATAACACTCTAAGCCTTTCTTTATCCTGAACAGCCTTAGGGTCTAGTACCTCCAACAGCAGGGTGAACACTCAGACAGCCTTTAATGACTGGTAACAGCACATCTGTGTAACCAAACTTAATATTTCTTGCCTTGAAAAAAGGTACCATGTCTCCAGGATACAGGAATTACAGCATTTTCCAGAATGTAATACACACAAATTAAATCTTTTTTTACTCTACTAATAGTTGTCTGGGTATTACTTCCAAACGTGTTCATTAGCAAATTTTCAACTAAAGCAGAATTGCAATAGAGTTTCTATAGTAATCTGTCTGGTATTTGCAATGAATAGAAATAAATTTATAATGTATGGGCCACTTATTTTAGTGTTGCTGGGATATAATTGATAAAAATCAGGATAACCTCACAATGCAACAATCCAGTGTACCATTCAACTTCCCAAATATTGTATTCAAATTGTATAGTGAAAAGCCACATTTCATAATAGTGATTTTATTTACCATACCTACCTTATGGCTAAATTTGCAATGGGCCTCAACTTGCCCGGTCTTTGTACACATCCATATTTGCTCTCACAAGTCATTTGCACTCATTTAGTGCACTGGCATTTGTGTATATAAATGATTGAGGCTCTGATCCTGCACCATAGAAGTAAATGGGAGTTGAATCAAGCCCTGAGGCACTTAACTTTAGATACCTGCATTTGAAACCATTTCCATCAGTGTCTTGGTAGCCAGCCATGTTATTCTTATTCTCTTTTTTCTTTCTCTTCCTCTCTCTCAGCCCTTCACTATTTCCTCTGTTTGCTCACTCCCACTTTCATATGTATCCTGTGTCTCAACCTCTCCTCTCTCTGATTCTTCATTTCTGTCTCCATCCACCTTCCCTGTGCTCTCCATACAGTTGTACTAGAACACTATTACAAAACAAATGTAATCTCTAAAACACTGATTTTGTGGCACAAATTACTATATAGTAGTGGTGGTGGTTGCTGCATTTATTTATTTAGGGATAGAATCTGATACCTTTACTCACAAGGTACAATACCTTATAGTAACTCCTCACTTAACGTCCTCCCGCTTCACATTGTTTCAAAGTTACATCGCTGCTCAATTAGGGAACATGCTCATTTAAAGTTGTGCAATGCTCCCTTATAATGTCGTTTGGCTGCCTACTCTGTCCATTGCTTGTAAGATTCTGTGGAAGAGCAGTGACTTTACAAGGGAACATTGCACAAGTTCCTCTTCTCCGCCTTCTCCCCCTCTCTCCCAGTGCTTTCCCCACTTCTTGGTGGTGCTTAGGACTTTCTGGGAGGGACGGGGAGAAGCGGGGAAGTGCTGTGTCTCCAATCCTCCCCCTCCCTCCCAGAAAGTCCTGAGCCCCACTAACAGCTGTTTGACTTTCAGGAGTGAAGGAGTGGGGATGCGGCATGTTCTGGAGAGGAGGTGGAGTGGGGGTGGGAAGAGGTGGGCCTGGAGTGGAGCGGGGATGGGAAGAGGCGGGCCTGGAGTATTCCCAGCAAAGTCGGCACCTGGTCTTCTCCAGGGAAGCAGCCGCTTCCTTACCTAGCGTCCTTACCTGCAGCGGGCTGTGCCAGTGTGGGGTAAGCCAGAGGCACTTCCCAACCACAGTACAGTACAGTATATAATGCCTTTTGTCTTCCCCCAAAAAATTCCTTGGAACCTACCCTCCGTTCCCCGTTTACATTAAATCTTATGGGAAAATTGGGTTTGTTTAACACTCTTTCAGTTAAAATTGCATTTTTTAGGAACATAACTACAACATTAAGTGAGGAGTTACTGTACTTCCTGAGTGGTTCCATTGAAGTCAATGGGATTACTCATGAAGTAAAGTGCTACTAAACTAGAGAAAGAGTATCAGAATGTAGTCATATTTTGTTTGTTTAAAAAATGCATCTGCATGTGGCCCAGAAGCTTATATATTTGATTGAGTCAGTAAAAGATATCCCATTCTTTACCTTTTGTGATTTTATTTGAGGATTAACTGGTTGAAAAAGAGACACATTCTCCTGCACTAAATGTAGAAAGTTGTGCATTTTTACTCAGCCAACTAAGATTCATTAAATTGATCTGTATGGTCTAGATCAGAAAAGTAATTGGAGTGAGTGGGAATTCCGTGTTCTCAAGCAGAGAAGTCACAGCCTATTGATGTACTAATGTTTTGATCAAAAGTGTTAAACCTGTGTTGGACCATGAGTAGTTTGGAGTTCTTAGTTTACTAAATACTATGGAGTTTCTGTTACAAAAAGGAACAGTAATAATTTTTCTAAGACAGCTGACACGCATGAGAAGGAAAAGAAAAATGGTTTGACTTCCTTCCTAAGCTGGAGTCTGACAACAAGCTTTATTTAACAGTTTTTTTTTCTTCTGAGTGGTTACAGCTGTTTCTGCCTTTCCTATTGTCCTTGTTTTGAGCGTGTGGCTGGGAACACAAGCCATAAGTACAGCTGTTGAGTGCAAAGTGAATCAGATATTTCACAGTGGTTATTTGATTATAAAGTCACATTGGAGATGCTATAGTTATGGAGCCAGATTCTTAGCTGGTGTAAATCAGTCTAGCTCCACTGAAGTCAGAAGAGCTACACCATCTTTCGCCACCTGTAGATCTGGCTCATTACTGAAAAGACTCTTTCATTATAAATAATTTGATTTTCTTTTTATAATTTCTATGGATAATATCAGTTTATTTTTAGTCTTTTTTCCTATTTTTATGTACCAGTATTTCAATTTTCAGTTGTTGGACATTATGGGGGGAGGGGTCTCAGAGAATAATTTACTGTCTTTGGATCTTGAGATTCAAAAAATTAAAGCTTTATAACCATTAAAACACATCAATATCACATGTCAAAATATACAGTGTAAATACCCTTAAATCAAACTCTAATAAGTTCTCAAACAGCATTTTTCTTTTTTTGCCTGTTGGTAAATTCTGAGCAGTTTGTGTTTGTACAGTGAGGTTTACCGACATTTACCAAAAAAAATCTAATCTTCCCAAGCCTAATAATAAGCCTCTATTTTCAGGCAGTTAGAGCTTGTCACAAAAGTTACTATAATAAATTGGGCTGAAATTTCTGGACTCCAAAGACAAACTTTTTTCCGTTGAGTATGATAATGTTCTGTTTGACCATTTTTGAGCTCACAGTATGAACAGTCTATTTCACTGATGGGAGATTTTGTTGATTTTTGGGGCCGTGGAGGAAGGCATAAAAATGACTTATTTTTGAATGCTCAGTGTAGGCTGCTGGCCTGTTTCCCCAGCCCAGGAGAGTTGAATCCTGTCACGAGTCTAGTTCGGACTCTTAGCTTCATTTTCTCCAAATAAGACAAATTCAGCATATCAATCATCAGTTTCCTTGGAACCCTGGAGGATCTGCAGCAGGGATCAGTCTGTTCCCCACAGATTGTCTCTCTACCAGCCACTTGCCTGAGAGTCACACTGCCACCGAGCCACTCTGCTTCCTGTAGTGCTTTCCCCTTCCCCTCTCTCCACCGTACCCCACCCTACTGCACCTCACCTCCCCATCCTATCTCCCATGCCCCAGGGTCTCCTGCAGGAGTTTCCTGGTCCTTGCAAATCTCTACTGCAACTGTGGTGCTTGCTATCTTTTAAACCACCTGTTCCCTAGCTGATCAGACTCAGCTGAGCAGTAGCTCATCCATCACAAGGGAAGGACCTATCTTCACGTAGAGGGCCAGCCACCCTATGATATTCAGATTTGCAATGGACTTAATTGTCAGTGAGAAGAATATGTCTTTGATGTGCCTGATGAAATCTGTTTTGGAAGCAATGAGATTCCCAGTGTTTGGAAATTGCACACCTAGCATGCTCACTATGAGTGAAATTGACCTCACCTATGTGAAGCCCAGGAAAATGAGCTTCGCGTAGGTGCCCTACATGTGGAAGCACATGACGGGAAACCTTTCCTTACAATTCATGCAACCTCTCAGGGCAGTAGGAACAGCTGCAGTTCCCTATCCTCCCTCTATATGGGGCTTTGGCAGAGCAGCCATATCATTCATGGATCTACTGACCCTTGTCTGCTGACAAACCCCACTCCATAGCTGAGAGAGAACCACGGCAGAACCCTGCCCTCTGGTGCTCACGGAATGGAGAGATCTTGACTGCAGACTGTCTGCATTCTGCCTGCTTCCTGCAGAGGAACAGCAACAGTGCGACTGCACAGTAAGCTCTCTGGGGCAAGGAACTTATCTTCTGATAGGTTTATGCCACACCAAACACACTGGTGCCTTGACCCTCATTAGGGCCTCTCTGTGCTACTTTAATACAAATAGTTAATGGTAGGCCCTGGGCAAGGGGGAATCTTTTTTGATATACATTTTCCACCATATTTTTGATAGCCAAACAAGAGGTGGAGTTTCCACATGCTGATCCCAAACCTGTTTGTTTTCAGTTCAAAGTATGTGGCACTCATGTTTGACAAAAGCCTTTTCCGAGGACACCACCCCAGGTTAAAAACTAACAAACAAATGAAAACTCTTAGCACATGCAGGTCTTGCTCTCCGTACCTGAGGAATAGAGAACTGCTATGGACACTGCATGCTTGTTTTCAGTGCTTAGATATCTACATGCAAGAGAGATACTTCCGGAAGAAAGCTAGATAGAAATAATCACAACTGTGTTTAACTCAGTGATTACACTTGAGGCCTGGCCATGTATCCACTGAAGTCGAGAATTGCCACAGAATTCAATGGGAGCAAAATTGGGCCTTCAGCACTTAGCATCTCACAAGCTGTGATCTGCTTACATTGAAGTAAGTCATGGCAGAACTGCCATTACTTCAGTGGTGAAGGCAGGCCCATGGTATATATTCATAAAAGGCAATGGTTCAGAGTAATGATGTACAAAGCCTTTCATCTGTAGGTCAGTCATTCAAATCCAATGCATATGTAAAGTAACAGGAAATCATTACTATCTTTTGGGTGATCAGTGGCTTTTGAGATTGTGGTCTCCATCCTTTTTCTACTGGTCAGGTGTACATATAACAAAATCCACCAGTATGAATGGTAACCTCTGTTGGTAGCATTGGCAAAGAGACCAAGGAGTAAATGAACACAGAGTGTAACAATGCCGGCATCCTTAGAAGTGGTCCCTCCAGAAAGGGGTTAAGGCAGTTTAGTGGAGCCATGGAAAAACCTCCCCCTGCTCAAAGCGAGCTTCCTATATTACACCTGTTTGTTATACCATGTTTTGTGGCTAGAGGACTTAACTTTCCAGAGTTGGCAATCTGGCACGTTAAAAAATAAATATAAAACATAAATATATGCATTTATGTGAATGTGTAATCAATCACGGTGCTTCTTTCTGTTTTTAAACCAATGAAATTAAATGTCATAATCTATACTAGTAAAGAGTTATTAATATTTTAAACTCACTTTTTAATATTTAATGTGGTTTTGAATAGTAGTTCTTGTTTCTGTGGTAGAGAGCATGCCTAGCTAATCCCAGAGTAAACTCAAATAGTAAGAGAAAAGAGAGGAAATCTTTATACTGAAGTTTAAAATTAACACCTGGAACCAAGTTACTCTTTTGAGAGAACACGTTTTACTGTTCAGTTCCAGTAGAAAAGCTTATACCCTTCAAAGTGGATCCATTATACTCAATGGATTACAATGATATATATGCAGCATCCAGAGAGCTACATGTGTGCCCTTTACAAGGCTATGCTGCATATCCTGGGGCGCTTGGGGGTTACATAATAACATTAACCCTGAACCTATCTCTGCTGGATAATGGCCTACACCTGCCAGACATCTAGGGAAAACTAACAATATGATACTGAGACTGGCTTGTTTTAAGTAGCCTCTGATTTTTGCAGAAGATATTCTGACACGCATACAGTAACATTTGTAACTCAATCCTACTGACTAGCAGGACTGATCATCAGAATGAGTAAATATATATACATTACATGCATGCTTTTGTGCTCAAGTTATTATGGTCTTAATATGCAAAGCTGTGTATAAATTAACCAAACGTCAGGGCTTCTGACTGAACATTGATTGGTTTGTGATAATGAAATAGAGTTTAAAAGAATGCACCTGATATCCATGGACATAAAAATGATGATTCATTTCCAGTATAAAGGAGATGCTAATTAATCTATTGACTTCCTGTCTTCAAAGCCTATCATCTTTAAAGCCAGCATCACTGAAATACTCTGGGCTGTACTGGAAGGCTACTACATATATTTTCAGTGCCTATGATTCCTTTTGTGTGTCTCTTTTTGAATGTTGGAAGTAAAACATAACCACCTTCAAAGCTAGCAGTGTAAATTGAAGTCTATAGTTCAGTCAGTGTACTGGTGAATTATCCATATGCTTCAAGGATGGAGGGGATAAAATGTTATATATTTGTATTTGTCTTGAGAGGCATGCCAAGAATTGCACTGCTTATTGTCTATGAACGTGCTTTTCTGGAAGGCAGCTGGCACACGTGTTCTCCTGCTCTTTGTGTACTCTGGGGAGATGTTTGATTTCTTCTGAAAATGGTATATGTGTCCCAGGAGATAGACAATCAGATTTGTGATTTTTAGGGAGTAATCCTACTCTTCTACTACCCCGCTTCCCAGGGTCATACCACAGCCGCACCTCCCCGTCCCACTGCATAGGGAAGAGAGGTGCTGAGTAACTGCACAGGAATACCATGCAACCCAGTTGCATGATGTAGAGCATACCTTAAGAGTCTGTCTCTCTTGCTGTCTCTCTGTAGGATTATGTAAGACAAGGTTAGGCAGGCCAAGGAGTTGCTATCAGGTGGGTGCACAGCTGGGTGAAAGAAAGTACTCAGAGTACTTATCAATTATTTACAGTCAGACTGGGAGGGTGTGTCTAGTGCTGTCTCCCACAGGTCAGTCCTCAGTCCAGTACTATTAAATATTTTCATTAATGACTTGGATAATGGAGTGGAGAGTATGCTTATAAAATTTGCGGATAACTCCAAGCTGGGAGGATTTGCAAGAACTTTGGAGGACAGAATTAGAATTTAAAACACCCTTGACAAGTTAAAGACTTGATCTGAACTCAACAAGATGAAATTCAATAAAGTGCAAAGTGCTTCACTTAAGAAGGAAAAATCAAATCCCCAACTACAAAATTGGGAATAACTGGCTAGGTGATAGTACTGCTGAAAAAGATCTGGGACTTAAAGTGGATCACAAATGAATATGAGTCAACAATGGTTGCAGTTGCAAAAAAGGCTAATGTCATTCTGGGGTATATTAACATGAATGTTGCATGTAAGACGTGGGAGATAATTATCCCTCTCTACTTGGCGCTGATAAGGCCTCAGATGGAGTACTGCATCCAATTCTGGTGCCACACTTTAGGAAACATGTGGACAAAATGGAGAGAGTCCAAAGGAGAACAGCACAGATTATAAAAGTTTTAGAAAACCTGACATATGAGGAAAGATTTAAAAAAAAAAACCTGGACATGTTTAGCCTTGAGAAAACAAGAATGATGGAGGACCTGATAACAGTCTTCAGATATGTTAAGGGGTGTTATAAAAAGGACAGTGATCTGTTCTCCATGTCCACTGAAGGTAGGACAAGAAGTAATGGGCTTAATCTGCAGCAAGGAGGATTTAGGTTAGATATTAGGAAATACTTTCTAACTATAAAGGTTTTTAAGCTTTGGAATAGGCTTCCAAGGGAAATTGTGGAATCCACATTTCTGGAGGTTTTTAAGATCAGGTTGCCTAAATATCTGCCTGTCCTGAATGGTCAAGGTTTATTTGGTCCTGCCTTAGCACAGGGAGCTCCACTAGATGACCGCTTGAGGTCCTTTTCAGACCTACATTTCTTTGATTCTATGGACTTGGCCAGTAAGATCACAAACTACACAGATATGTTAGCCCCAATTTTTTGTTTATTTATGTATTTTGCATCTCTTGGCTACCTCTACAGTTCCTTAGTTACAGGCTTGGTCTACGCTACATTGGTGAGGAGTGTGGAAAAACACCCCTGACAGACACAGCTGTGCCAACAAAACTCCCAGTGTAGATGCAGCTATGCCAATGGAAGAGTGCTTCTGTTGATGTAGCTAATGTCATTGAAGTAGCTAATGTTCCTGCACCTGCAGAAAAACTCCTGTGTATACTGTGTTTACACTGGAGGCAGTGATGACATAGTTATGCCAACATCAGCTCTGTAGTATAGACATAGTCGTAATGTTGGCTATAGATCAGTTGCATGGGTATTTCACACCATAGTCCCAAGATTGGAGGGAGGCATATTTCTATTCCTCCAATCTCAGATCACATCACCAAGTAGAAAACCATTTTACTCAGGCTTTGAGCAACTGATGTGAATTTTATCTGTGGTGAATAATAGATCATTCAGTGTTTTAAGTACCAGACATTCTCTAGAACTATAGAAATAGGGTATTATTTATTTAGGATATGTCTACTTTTTGAGCTTGAGTATAATTTCCAGCAGTGGGAGGGGGTAGCTGCCCCCAGTATGATCCTGTTTGAGATGCTAGGTATTTACTTGGGTGGATAACCCCTCCTACCACTTGCACTGCCATGAATGCACTTCTATTTTTAGCATGCTAGCTCTGATGGAGTTAGCATGCTAAAAATAGAAGTGCATTCATGGCAGTGCAAGTGGTAGGAGGGGTTATCCACCCAAGTAAATACCTAGCATCTCAAACAGGATCATACTGGGGGCAGCTAGCCCCTCCCACTGCTCGCACTGCTTCAACTACACTTTAATTTTAGCATGCTATCTCAATCAGAGCTATCACGGGTATGTCTCCGCAAACTGGAAGTTACACCTGCAGCACAAAGTGTAGGCATAACCGGAGACTGTAAGCCCTTGACGCAGGAACTGTCTTTTTTGTTCTGTGTTTGTACAGTGCATAGCTAGCACAAACAGCTCCTGGTCCATGACTAAGACTCCTCAGTGCTGTCGCAATACAGATATTTAATTACAGTAATAATAATACCATTTCTTATATTGTTCTTTGGCTAAAACCCAGAAGTATTTAAGGGTTAACATTGTTGCTCAATCAGAAAGAATGTTTGGCAATAAGAAGAAGCCTGGATTAATGATAGAAAAGAATACTTAGCATTTTATAGCAGTGGGTATTCGAGAGGAGACATGGCTAATGATCAACTGAAAAGGTATTTGCAGCTGTGGTGTTACCTCTGCTCATATAATACTAACATTAATCAAACTTTTCCATGCAGCTTTGCAGTTCATTCCATTTTTCACTGTCCTGCATATAAAAACAGAGCTCATCCCCTAATATATTGTGCCAAAGATCATAGATCTGTGTCGCAGAAAACCATCAAACCTTATTGATTTCTAAAAACTGCATTTTTCTGTGCTGTGAATCAAACCTGAATGGCAGTTCTTTAACAAAAATAGCTTTACCTTAAAGAAAAACTTCCCCTGTTATTTGTTTCCGCCCAAGAGTCTAAACATCCGCAGAGTGTGAAACACTTATCACCATGAATTAACTGGGAACATATTTTATTAACGTTTTGAATTATAGCAAAGTGGGCATTTCTATGGCTAGTTCTGGAGTTGGCCATCTTGCTGAAAGACAATGGCAGTCCTTGAAACCCATGTCCTAGCTCAGGGGCCACCCTGAGCCTGAGAAGGAGCCAAAATTTGCCAATGTACATTGCCAAAGAGCCACAGTAAAATGTCAGCAGCCCCCCTCAGCTCCCGTGCTCCCAGCTCCTCCCGCCCACCCGTCAACCCCGCTGATAAGCACCTTCCCCTCCCGCCCCGCACCTCCCAATCAGTTGTTTTGTAGAGTGCAGCTGGCTCTGGGGGATGGCAGGCTCAGGGGAGTGGGTGGAAGGGATGGAGTGAGGGCAGAGCCAGGGGTTGAGCAGTGAGCACCCCCCGGCACATTGGAAAGTTGGCGTCTTTAGCTCCAGCCCCGGAGTCGGTGCCTATACAAGGAGCCACATATTAACTTCTGAAGAGCCGCATGTGGCTCCGGAGCCACAGGCCACCCTGTCCTAGCTGTTTTAAGATTGGCTTACCAGTCAGGTGAAATACTTTAATAGTCACAAAATAAACATTTTGTGTATTAGGTATTTTAAAGATTATCAGACTGCTCTAAATAATGAAATCCAATGAGTCTCACTTTCATATCAAATACTGATATTCTAAATTCCTCACATAAATAAATAAATAAATAACCCGAGGTGTAACTTTTGGAAACAAGTACTCTTGTAATCTTTGTTTAAATGAGCCTCTGCCCTTGTTGCATGATGGTATCACCTTCCAGCTCATGCTGTATATAATTATGGGCCCAGTCCTGCACATTTTTGCTCTCGGAGATGGTGACTGAAATCAGTGGGGCTACTCATGGTAGTAAAGTTAAGCATGTGCCTATGTTTTAGCAGGATCAAAATCATAGACCTGGATTGTCAAAGGTATTTAGGCACCTAAATGTGGAGCTAGGCATCTAGTGGAATTTTCAAAATCACCTAGGTACCTAACACCTGTTGAAATCCCCTGTGGTTCTACTCAGAGTAAACTGCATGCACCCAAACAGCAGAGAACACTGCACTGCAGAAGTCTGTCACCAGATCAGGAATGGATAGCAGTGACATATGAACATGAGGTTCTAACCTCAAACACACTTGTAGCCCTATCCTGGGAGGATCTTACCTACCTCTAACAGATACCTTTTTTACACTTTAGCAATTCCGCTAATCATGCCAATAGAGTCTCACTGAACTAAAAATAACGAGGAGTCCTTGTGGCATCTTAGAGACTAACAAATTTATTTGGACATAAGCTTTCTTGGGCTAGAACCTACTTCATTGGATGCATGAAGTGAAAAATACAGGAGCAGGTATAAATACAGGAAAGGATGTGGGTTGCTTTACCGAGTGTGAGGTCAGTTTAATGAGATATATCAAATAACAGCAGAATACCAAGGGAGGAAAAATAACTTTTGAAGTGTTAAGAGAGTGGCCCTCCAGATGTTTTAATCCGGCCCTTGAGCTCCCGCTGGGGAGCGGGGTCAGGGGCTTGCCCCGCTACACATAGCTCCTAGAAGTAGCGGCATCTCCCCCCTCCAGCTCCTATGCATACGAGCAGCCAGGGAGCTCCACATGCTGCCCCCACTACAAGTGCCACCCTTGCAGCTCCCATTGGTCGGGAACCACAGCCAATGGGGCAGCACACAGAGCGGCCTGGCCACGCCTCCATGTAGGAGCCAGAGGGGGGACATGCCGCTGCTTCTAGGAGCTGCTTGAGGTAAGCGTCCCCCAGAGCCTGAACTCTGACCCCCTCCCATGCCCCTGTCCCAGCCTTGATCCCCCTCCCACCCTCCAAACCTCTCAGTCCTAGCCAGGAGCACCCTCCTGCACCCCCAACCCCTCATCCCAGTCCCACCCCAGAGCCCACACCTCCAGCTGGAGCCCTCATCCCCCCTTGCACCCCAACCCCCAATGTCATGAGCATTCATGGCCAGCCATACAATTTCTATACCTAAATGTGGCCCTGGGACCAAAAAGTTTGCCTAGCCCCCTTTACAAAGAGGGCCTTTATTGCTTCATAATATATTTCAAAGGTGATCAGTGCAACAGCACCAGTTAGTACTAACCATCAGACAGAGAAAATAGTGCGAATGTGGGATCACTGTTCAGTATGCACACAAGTAACATGCAGTCTATTTATTGATCTTGAGAGTTTTTCTTTTTTAGATAGTGATTTCCCGTTCAGAAGCTACTTCACCACATGTGAATTTTCCCCTGGACTCCCACCCAGTCTCCCCACAGGTTATTATTGACCATTCATTAGGAGCAGATGGCTATACTCTAGTTGTCACCGGAATGAAGGTGAGTGGTTCATAATCTAATCACGCTTTGTATTATGTAAACCTGCATTCACAGTATCAGCTTTACATAAGAGTGGTTAGTCAGTACGGTATTTTGAGTTCTCATAACATGCAACCTTTGCATCCTTTCCAGTCTCTTGGGTATGTTGTTTGTTTCCTCAAAAGCTTTTTTTTTTCTATTAAACCAACAAGTAAATTAACATTGAGAAATGTGCAAATGATGTGAGAATTGTGATAGAAACCGACAAAAAGCCAGGAAATGCAAATTTAAGGCTGACACCCTGTCCTGAATTCAAGCTCTTGTGAAGAAAATACACAATAGCTTGAGTAAAGAATAGTGTTTAGAATTTCCTGGTCTTTGTAAATTGGTATTGTAACATTATAACACTATTTAAATGGAAGGGTTGTGGGTGTTTAAAAGCAGGGTCACAATTCATATTAAGATTACATTGAGCAATAGCTTGTCAAAGGTTAATTAATGATTGATTAATAGATGATATAAGTATGTTACAGGCCTGAGTACTTTGTGTTATAAATGGTTGAAAGCACATCGGCAGAGGATGTTATAGATGGTTATAGGCAACCTCTTGACCTGTTGAATTCTCTAACATCTATAAGAATTGATTAATCATTTACTGAAATATCGATTAATCGTTTACTAATCCTTTAAGACTTATGGTAGATATAAATGTAATCTTCAAACAAAGTATGATCAAAATAGGCTTAAATGTAGCATGGAAATATGGTGAAGTAACTGTATATTAATGAAAGTCATAAAATGAAAACCACTTGCAGAGCATCTTTGCTCTAAAGCTCTTAATATGGGTTACAGATAACAAATAAGCTTCACAATATACCTGTGAAGTAGGTGTTATGTTCATTTTACAAATGAGTAAACTGATTTACATTGGCTGAGTTTTCAAGTGAGTTAATGTGAAGCTGGGAGACGAAACCAGGTGTTCTCCTGATACTCTGTCCAAGTTCTAATCACAAGACGGTAACTCTTCTTTGTAAGCAACAGCTGTTTGTTGTGACTATCGATATTATCAGTATGGCTTTAGAGTTTAAGAGTGAATTTAGGAATGTGCCAATTAAATTACTATAAATACTCATTCGTAAGCCAAATAGTTTTGGTAAAAAAGTGATGCATCAAAGAGCGGGGGTCTACACCAAAATTTGATGATTGTAAACTCTATGGAATCATTGAATTGACTATCTAATACATTGTCGTTTTGTTTACTTGGAGTGTCTGCAGTCATGGAGCCCCTCAGCTCCCTGTGGCTGCAGTTCGCCATTCCCACCCAATGGGAGCCGCAGGAAGCCCCATTGGCTGGAAACAGCAAACCGCGGCCACAGGGAGCTGAGGGGTTCTGTGCCTGCAGACGCTTCAGGTAGACAAAACATTCTGACCTGCCAGCAGCTTGCCCAACCTGAAATATAGGGTTGGCTTATGAAAGGATCATACAGTTTTTGCTATTTTTACTTATCCATTTTGGGGGGTTGGTTTATAAACGAACGGACTAATGAACGAGTACTCATCAGATCTTCTAATTACTGAACTAAACTATTGTAGAGGAGTAGTTTTTACATTTGAAGCCAGAGTAACATCATCATACTTTGCATAAATAAGGAGTTTCTCCTTGCTGGTTAAGATATTTATGTAAAGATCTGTGTATAATTCTCTTATCAATAGATAACCAAGATTCCCTTGAATGGACCAGGCTGTGATCACTTCAAGTCCTGCAGTCAGTGTCTTTCAGCACCTCCTTTCATGCAGTGTGGCTGGTGTAGTGATCGGTGTGTGAGGTCCTGGGAGTGTGTTAAAAGGATGTGGACCCAGGACACATGTTTGCCAAGAGTTTATGAGGTAAATTTATCTCAGAGGTAGGACTGCACATGTATTTCAAGCATACCTGTCCAACAGAATGTACCTGAGGCTTCTTGAGCCTTCTGAGCCATGGAAGTCTGCAGATGCTAGCTTTGCAGCTAGCCAGCCTATGCAGTGAAACGGGCAAGCAGCCTTTTCCCCTTACAAAATCTCAGAGCTTTTCAAGACCAGGAGTCACAGAGCAGTGTGATGAAGAGAATTTGTGTTAATGTAGTTGTTCATTCCTGTTTATGCTGCATTCCAACCATGTCAGGATTGGTGATGTATTCACATTAGGATCTGTATAAACATATAGGAAGGCATGGCCCTGCCCCAAAGAGCTTACAGTGTATGAATGCAAATTATACGTGGACTACAATCAAATAGATAAATTTTTAATATACTTTTTTTCTCTTTTTTAAATTATGATAAATAAAGTTTCCACTGTCTTTACCTTCCCTCAGCCTAATTACCCTTAACTGGCTGCTGACCTCATGTAAGTAAATTCCCCACATTCTGTGCTTCACAGCTCTCCCATTCTGGATTTGTCTCTCTGCCCTCTGCTACCATTTACTGTCTCAAATGTGGACCTGGGCCAGGGTTTCAACTGATCTGTTTGTGATTTTAAAAAAGGAAATTCCCTTCACCTGGTGGAGAGAAGGGGAGGGCAAGTCAGCTCTCAAAGCCTTCCTTGTAGGGAGAATGAGTAGAAAGACGCTTCCTGCTCACAGCTGCTGGAGACGATGTGGAGGAGTTCCCCATCCCATATCACATTTTGATGGATGGCTCTGTCTCTTCTTCCCTCTCACCACCCAGGGGCGGCTCCAGGCCCCAGCACGCCAAGCGCGTGCTTGAGGTGGCAAGCCGTGGGGGGCGCTCTGCCGGTTCCGTGAGGGCGGCAGGCAGGCTGCCTCCTGCGGCTTGCCTGCGGAGGGTCCGCTGGTCCCGCGGTTTCGGTGGACCTCCCGCAAGCAAACCGCTGGAGGCAGCCTGCCTGCCGTGCTTGGGGTGGCAAAATCCCTAGAGCCGCCCCTGCCACCACCACTGCTGCTTTTTGGTTTGTGGCACTGATGAGAAAGAAAGGGAACATCTTTGGCCTGATGGCATCCTCTCTCTTCCTTACCTAAGCTCTGTAACAGAGCTTCTGACCAAGGAGACATCTTTAGGCCAAGTGCTTTTTCAAACATCTCCCCAGTCTTGACAGTTTCTTGAGTGTCATTCCCATAGACCTGGTTGCCATGTGCATGGCCTTGGGGTAGGGAAGAGTCTGTGACTCTGTCCCTGGGAAAGAGGACAGCTGAAAGCGGCTTTCAGTTGTAGAAGACCCTATAAATGTTAAAAAGTACACAAGAGCAAAATTACACTGATAATCAAAGAGCCCACTAGCTCGTTGCTGTTTTCATTTAGCTATGGTTAAGGCAAGATTTGTATTGGCTGACTGTGCATTTAACCAAATCGTTTTGTGTTAAGTGTGACACAATTATGAAGGCCTTGTTTCATGGAGCAGTTAAGACACTAGTAAATGGAGCAGAGATCAAGCATAAAACCTGCTTGTAGCATTTATAGCCATTGTTTTTACTGATGTATACAGTGTTAAATTCTTATTCCTTTTGCACATCTGAACTTATAAATAGGGATGAAACTTAGAAACTTGAAAGACTAAGCACAAAGAGAGAGACACTTTTTAAAATAAATATTTTACTAAACCCAGAAGAGATGGGTGATTTCACATGCTGCAACTGCTTAAACATAATATCCAAGCAAAGCTGCTAAAAAAAGTTTTAGTTTTGTTAATAACCTATTAAAAAAAACATTTTAAATGGTGGTTTTTCTAGTCTACATTTGTGTTTCAAATACAAAGTCACTCTGGGGGTAAAGTAGGCAAAACCCAATCAACAAACAATGACATTTTAATGGGAACCAAACCTACAAAAGTTTTATTTATGTTTATATTAGGATTATGAATTCCAAAATTATTATGGCACTGCTTCTCCACTGTCTTGTGCAGTCATTTACATCTGTGCAAAGGGCTGTAAAATAAGAATGAGAATGCTTTACACTCGTTTTGTAGAAGTGCACAACATTCTATGGCCTGTGTTATACAGGCCAAACCAGATGATCTAATGACCCTCTGACCTTAAAAATTATGAATTTGTGAATCACACATGTACATGGGGGCATAAAACTGGATACAAGGCAGTGGAGAATCAAGCCCAGAGAGTCTCTATTGCCATCATAATTAAATATATACATATGATGTTTCTACAAGACCAAACTGTTCAAAGCTATACAACATAGCTTCTCTTGTGCATAGGTTTTGATTTTCAGATATGCTGAGCACGTACTTTGACTTTATACAGAGTTGAGTGTTGCCATAAATAGATAGCTAAGGGTTAATGTTTCTTTTACCTGTAAAGGGTTAACAAAGGGAACCAAACACCTGACCAGAGGACCAATCAGGAAACTGGATTTTTCAAAGAAGTTGGAAACAGAAGGTAAGACGAAAGAAAGACCCTTTCATAGCTGAGAGACAAAAAAAAGACTCAGAGTCCAAACTTCCTCCCTGACTTTGAAAAAGCTTTTTCAAAGTCAGGGAGGAAGTTTGGACTCTGAGTCTTTTTTTTGTCTCTCAGCTATGAAAGGGTCTTTCTTTCGTCTTACCTTCTGTTTCCAACTT
>NC_133769.1:49936483-49947933 GCF_003597395.2 Chelonoidis abingdonii | reverse complement strand
AAATCCAGTTTCCTGATTGGTCCTCTGGTCAGGTGTTTGGTTCCCTTTGTTAACCCTTTACAGGTAAAAGAAACATTAACCCTTAGCTATCTATTTATGACATGACTTTATACAGAGTTGAGTGTACTGAACCATTCTTAAAACCTCTCCTGTAGAGCACAGTTCTGCAATCCTTATATTGAGTAGTGCTGACTCATGAAGGTAATCCCTTTGAGTTCAATGTAATGATTCCTCTCAATAAAGTGTTCCTCAGTACAAGTGGGGATTGCAGGATTGGACCCCTAGAACTTTAAAGAGCGCAAGATTTCATAAGTTTTTTCATACTTATTTATAATTTAGTGCCCTGTGTTCAAATGTGTGTGTGTGTATTTTAAATTTCAGTTAATGTGGCAGTGATTGATCTTTAAAGTGACTCTCCTAAAGGTTTACATTTCAGCATGCACAAGTTTGTGAAACTTGTTTCTAGAAGGCTTGGAAGGAAAATAATGCAGCTAAGTGCTTAATTCCCTGTAGATTGCTAGCTGTTAAGGCAAATTTCTTGCTCTGCTTGACTATGACATTTAACATTATTACTGAAAAAATATTTTAAACAGATTATTAATCTTTTTCTGTTCTATCTTTAAACCTATGTGCATAAAATACAAGAGTTAAGCATGTTTTGTTCCTAACAGATGGAGGAAACCTGCTTTGCATGATATTTGACATTCAATCCTAAAATCCCACAAAAAGTAAGCAAGATTTCAGGGAGGCAGAAGGTTTAAATATGTTATATAATATCTTTCACCTGAAGCAGATGCAAGAGATGCTTTGAGGGCCTGATCCAAAGCCCACTGAAGTAAGACTCCTGTTGACTTCAGTGGGACTTGGATCAGGCTCTGAAAAAATCTTTCCCACTGTATTCCATAGCATTTTATTCAATGAAAAATCTACTGGGGGATTTTCTCCCTATAGAGAGGAAGAATGGAGTCCAATATTTTTCCACCGGAGCCTTGTATATTTCCCAGTTGTTGCCCCCTTGCTTTAAATATCCCAGCTCTTCACTTGAAGTTTTGGGCCCCAGTGACCATTCGCCCAGCTGGAGAGTTCCTTGCAGGATTCTTGCACTCCAAACTGCTGCTGTCCAAACATTCTCTAAATGGTAGAAACAGCCGGAATCCCTCCATTGTGCCATATAGAAAAACACAGCTAGCTGTTGGTGAGACAAGCAATTCCAGTTCTCACAGACCGGGTTTCTTTGAACACTCAACTGTTTGGCACAGTACACCTATCGAAATGCTTTGCAATTCTTGCTTATGCCAACAAATAAGTGCATTTTCTCAGCCTGGACACACAGTGCTAAATCAAATCTGGGAGTCTTGGATGGGTCTCATCGGAGATAACTTGGTAATGGAACAAATTGCAATGCTGTAATTGTGGAATCCAGGTCACTGTGGCAGGTGAACTGCACAGGAGAAAAAATGGGGTTGTGTCCAGTCTTTCTTGTTTACTGTATATAAAGAAGCCCTGAGAGGTTTTGTTGCTATTTTTAAACAGGGTGGCTTTTTATCTTAGAATTATCAAGAATGTCAGGCCTTTTGTTCCCTGTTTAATAGGAGGACTCATTCAAGGTTTCAGGTGTGCATTGTGAGCTTTCTTGTCCCTTAATTGAAGGGATGGAGCTGTTGAATTTTTAACATCTTTTCTTTCAACGGTTTATAGGGTATTTGAGTTAAACATGGTGGCTGTTAAAACCAAGTGAAAAAACTAAGTTTTAAACTTTCCGCATAAAAATCACTTCTGCTTTCATTTAAGGCCTGATCCAAAGCCCAGGGAAGATGATGGAAAGACCACCTTTGACTTCAAAGGGCTTTGGATCAAGCCGTAACTGGGTTTCATTGTTATCTGTGAAGTTTTCTTGCTCTTACTGGTTCTCCACTCCTTCCATAAATTCTTCTAATTAAAACAGGTAGACAAGTCCTGAGTTTCAGACTGTTTAGAACTGTTTGTTTTTTGTTTACTTTTGTTAACACCTAATTAATACAAATTTGAGCACTTTGAGAGCTCTCAGAAAGACCTCTTTGTTAAACACCCTTCAGAAGACTTACAATTCCGTTTCTGTGAATCCTCCAAGAAGAAGTCTGGAAAACAAGGCTGGACTCTTGATATATTTAAGGTACAAAACAAACAGAATAAAAATAAATAAATGAATTAAAACTCATTTCAGGCCCTTTTATTCAACATAAAGAATCACACAAGATCAGAAACTTCTTTTATCCTTTAACATCTAGATTTGTTATCCCTTGATTCATGTCATCCCCCAGCATATATTATATGGCTGATGTCACACCCTACCTTTGAGGAATAAGGCAATTTGAGAGGGGTCAGGTAAGTCCCTTTGCTTACAATATTGCATAGTTTTGTAAAGTTTGCTTTTAATTTCCTTATTTGATAGCTGACTGCTACAAATAGGGATATTCAAATGGTACTGACCTGTGCATTATTTTTCGGACAATGGGATTTCCCTCACCTCTACAAAACAATTTCATTCCCTGCTAGGGCTCCATGGTGAGTGTTACCCCAGAGGCAGAGTGCATGCTGAGTTACATGGAGCAGGGGTAACGATA
This sequence comes from Chelonoidis abingdonii, assembly GCF_003597395.2. Taxonomy (NCBI): domain Eukaryota; kingdom Metazoa; phylum Chordata; order Testudines; family Testudinidae; genus Chelonoidis; species Chelonoidis abingdonii. The sequence goes on along the minus strand of NC_133769.1, from coordinate 49,945,330 downwards.
CAAAGTCAGTCTCTTTGGGGACCTAGAAACAAAAAACAAGGAAAATGTAACTCTGAGAACCAGTGAACACAAACCCCTTATGGCCTAGTGCCCCGTACTGCAGAAGGTGTAATACTGGCTGTAGTATAATTTGCTGAGTGGCTATGTGGGCATCTCTGTTTTGCTCTAACTCCAATTCCCCACAACACTTGGATAGGTCCCCTGTGCTTTGCTCAGTCACAGCTTGATCCAAAGCCTGTTGAAGTTAATGGAAAGACTCCCACTGCTTTCAATGAGCTTCTTCTGTTTTTTGATGACAGTAGTAAATTTCACAGTATAGGATATATGATATAATTCCTGTGAAGAATTTCTCAACAGCTTTTTACCTACAGTTTCATTTCTGAGAATCTTCATTTATAGTTACTACGAGAGTTGAAAGGAAATGAGCCTGTCTTACTGGATTTTAGATGAAATAATAGCCACATAGTTCTTAAGCAGTTTTCTTTCAGCTTGAGAGTGCAGAAGTAGAGTTTATGAAAGGCACAATTGTATTGGATTTTAAGGGCAAATGTGCTATCACTAGGAGCATTAAGCCAAAGACATTTAACTACTATGATCACAAGTGTAGGTTAAGTCTTTTGTTCCCTGTTGATTATCTGGTAGTGACTGGAATGTTTGCAAACTTAGGCTGTATTGTTAAAAGCCCACATCAACCCTAAACCCCCGTGTCTTTTAGACTTTTATTGGCAGTGCTTTGCTGAATACCTTAACTGAGGTTTGTACAACTTCTATAGTGTTCCTACATTTTTCCCACCATTGTTCTATTTTACAACACAATTTACAATATACAAAAAAAAAGCATTTCCTTCTAGATTGTCAGTATGTTGCCGAGAGGTAGTTTATTTTTAACTCAGAATTAGAAGTAACCAAATGTAACAGATTTTAGTCAAAGAATAGTAGAAGTCTCATTAACTTTGTAACTGCCAAAGCAATATCTGATTAAGATGCCTTTGAACCTGCTCCATTGTGCATACCTGCCCTTTCATCAAGCTAACAAAAAAGTTACATGGTCATTTTTGGACTCTTTTTTGTTCAGCATTCAGCTTGTAATAAAATACATACATTGTATGTTTAACATACCACAGATGAGACGTAAAAGACAAGATTCAGGAGGATTAAAAAGATTGTTACAATGCACAGCTTTGTAGGTTAGGTTAGTGCCCCTAAACACTATCTCTCAAAGCTTTCTGGCAAAGTTTTTGTTATGTATTGCTACTGTCTGAGGGAGCCCATAATGTGATGAATGAAAGGTGATGAATAATTAAGATAAACGGTAGGATACCGTCTACCAGAAAAAGTGCTTCTATAAAACTATTCTTCTCCTTTGCACATTATGTAAAATTCATCTGAAGTTCTAGCAAAACTGATATAACAGTATATGTTTTTCTTATAGATTGTCCCAAGGAGCGCTCCATTAGAAGGCGGAACAAGACTTACAGTGTGTGGCTGGGACTTTGGATTCAGCAAAAATAATAGATTTGACTTAAAAAATACAGCAGTCCTTATAGGAGGAAAGCCTTGTACTCTGGAATTAAAAGTTAGCAATAAAAACAAGTAAGATACTTGAAATGTCCTGCATAGTAAATCCCTTAGAGTCTTCCCTTGCTGGATTGTAGCTCTCCAACATCTGGCTTCCTCCAGATCCCAGTTTTCAGACCCATACAATAGTATAGAAACAGCATTAGTCTTAGACAACAATCTCCTCACAAAAGGGGAATCCATTGAGGGCCTCCATGTCAGAGGTCTGATATCCTAGCTAAGGCTGATAGTTCTTTCAGTAGTCTTTACTGAAATTGACCATGAGGTGCGCTGCCACATCTGTGGGACCTGGCAAAGGTGAAAGGATCTTAGGAAAGTTCTGCTTGTTACTGTTAGTGAGATCCAAGAAGGTGGTAGTGAATAACTGCTCTTCATAACTAAGATGCCTTAGTCAAGGTCCCATAGGACTCGGTTTTGCCATCTCTCCCTTTCAAATTTGAGAAGCTGCTGGGGAGATGATGAGGAGATACATGCATTATTGTCATCAATAGTCTGATGACTCTTTGGACATCTCCTCTGCCTCAGACACTAACAAAACTATTTCTGTATTTTCCTGATGTCTGGGAGAGGGACCAGGATGAAAGTCTTAAGCTCACTGTGGCCAAGACAGAGATGTTGGTTAGCATCTGGCAAATTCTATGAATATTCACTTTTAGCTGATTACATGTGCCAATATATTGATAAAGCAACCTGCTGTCTCAGGGTCTTTCTAGATACATCACTACCCATCTAGTTCCAGATAGAAAATGCCATGTATAGCCACTGTTGCTATCTTAAGCTGTGCAAAGATGTGCTCTTTCCTTTCTAAAGAGATGTCACTGCAATGCAATGATAACTCTCCTGAATAGTTTAACATGGCAAAGAAAACAATTTAATGAAAAGAAATTGACTATATCTATTGACTATATATAATGTATTGATGCATATTGTCATTACAATCTAATTTATTTTTTTAGTAAGGTTTCAATTAAAACAAGAAGCTAATCGTTGTACAATTTTGTTGCCTGACAAAATTCAGATGTAAAGAGAAATTTTTAAAACAAAGTAACCATTACATGTATAAGATAATTGGTTTTCTGTCACATGTCCAGTGTTTTCAGAAGTATAATATTCAATATATCAACATAATTTTCCCTGGCTAAATACAAACACTATAGTGATGTGAAGTTTAGTGTAATACTAAATAACTACAGTTCATTAGATTGTTATTTCTAAAGTATCCATCATTCAGATGGATTTTTTATTTTTGTTTAGTATGGATGCTGTATTATTGTGAGTTCATGTGATGTCATTTTCATACGAAATAGGCCAGAAAACAAAATAGAAACCATCTTGATCTTTGTTTTTCAAAGGCTAGAATGTACTGTTGCTGCTGCAAAGAACCCCAGTTTTAATATAACAAGCAGTGTTTCAAGTGGACATGGCATATCTTCCTTCAACACATTTTCCTATGTGGTAAGCACTCTGATTAAAATTGTAGTGCCAAAATTAATTTAATTATTCATTAAAACAGGAGACAGGATACTGGACTAGATGGATCATGGATCTGACCCAGCACAGCAATTCCTATGTTCCCATTTGTGTCATTGTTGCCTCATTAAAGTGCTAAGAATACTATGATTATAAATTTTAATATCCTTTTTTAAAGAGATTGAAGCACAATTTAACAAGACAAATTATTCTTTTTACCCCTACAGAATCCTGTAATAACAAGTATCTCTCCCACCTATGGTCCCAAGTTTGGTGGAACATTATTAACATTATCAGGGAAATACTTAAAGAGTGGAAAATCCAGAGAGATTTACATTGGTGGAAAACCATGCACCTTAAAAAGGTATTATATTCACAAGGCTGTGTTTGCTTTGTATTATGAACTGGATTTGATTAAATGTTTTGAACATACAAAGTAAATGAGCCCATCCCCTAATGCTATGTAGAAGTGGCACTGTAGTACACGTGCAGAGTATTTGAATGTGCTAGCTTTCAGTGTAGGGCACAGGTGTAGCTCCTGACTGTATAAATTGCACACATCTTATTATTTTTGTGTGCCCCATCCCCATGCCAACCCATTTGTTCATCTGGTCCATCTGTTATATCTTGTCTTTAAGACCATTGAGGTATTTGCTATATGTTTGTACAGCATCTAGCACAGAGGGGCCTGACCTGCTTGAGGCCTCAAAGACTTCCCACTGCACCAGGGCTCAGTTGACTCGAGTTCTGAGACTGGCTGCTGCAGGTTTTGTTTTGCTGTGTAGACGTATCCTACATGCTACTTCCGTGTAATCATTAAATAATAGCTATAGGTTTAGGGCTGAGAAATGTTGTGAAGTTGCCGGTTATTTTGCTAATCTACAATAATAATATTTTTATTATTGTAGTGCTTAGCTCCAGTCATGGACCAGGACTAGGCGCTATACTAACGCTGATGTTGCAGTTATTGTTACATACATTGTGTCCAGTCCTAACCTGGGTTAAATGGGTGTGATGCATATTTCAGATAATGGACGTTGTACCCATTTTCTTTGGGGCACAATTGGTCTAAATTTTGAGTTTTTCCACATGGTTATGGAGAAACCTAATGGCAAAAACTCACACTTGTGGGACATATGAGAGAACAATGGTCTATGCGTTAACATACAGGACCCAGAGTTAGGTGGGCTGTATTTCATTCCTGGCTCTGACACTGATTTAATGTACATTCTTGACCAAGTCATTTGAGCTCTCTGAAATTCCATTTCCCAGTCTGTAAAATGGAAATGCTTACCTTGTAGGGAAGCAAAGTATTGTATCGTGTATGGTTTTTTGTAAATTATGAGAATTACTCATGCAAAATAATGGTATACCTCCTCTGCAAGTGTGACTGCAGGAATAATGAAAAACACTTCAAAATAATGAAAATATTGTTGCTCATCAGGAGCCTATTTCAGTTTGTTAAGGCAATGAGTTTGATTCTCCTCACACCCGTACTTGTTTTACGCTAGTGTAACTCCATTGATTTTGGTTAAGTTATTCCTGAGTTTCATTGGTGTAAGAGAAAGTGAGCCTTACATCCACTGTTCTCTCAAACTACTGAATACATAAAGGCACAAGTTGACTCTCACCTCCCCCCAAGACAAACTTAGCCTCCACTGCAGCCAAATCATAAGAGCATAAGAACAGCCATACTGAGTCAAACCAAAGGTCCATCCAGCCCAGTAGCCTGTCTACCGACTGGTCAATGCCAGGTGCCTCAGAGGGAGTGAACCTAACAGGTAATGATGAAGTGATCTCTCTCCTGCCGTCACCACCATCTGACAAACAAGGCTAGGAACACCATTCCTTACCCATCCTGGCTAATAGCCATTAATGGACTTAACCTCCATGAATTTTTCCAGTTGTCTTTTAAACCCACAACCTCCTCAGGCAAGGAGTTCCACAAGTTGAGTGTGTGCTGTGTGAAGAAGAACTTCCTTTTATTTGTTTTAAACCTGCTGCCCATTAATTTCATTTGGTGGCCCTTAGTTCTTATATTATGGGAAAAAGTAAATAACTTTTCCTTATTCACTTTCTCTACATCACTTATGATTTTATATACCTCTATCATATCCCTCCTTAGTCTCCTCTTTTCCAAGCTGAAAAGTCCTAGCCTCTTTAATCTCTCCTCACATGAGATCCCTTCCAAACCCCTAATCATTTTAGTTGCCCTTCTCTGAATCTTTTCTAATGCCAGTATATATTTTTTGAGATGAAGAGACCACGTTTGTACGCAGTATTCAGGGTGTGGGCGTACCTTGGATTTATATAAGGGCAATAAAATATTCTCCGTCTTATTCTCTACCCCTATCACCACCACATGATTACAATATGGTCTTTTGTCCTAATTTTTTTTTAGTATTGACCTTTGTTCATTCTTCCTTCGCTTTTTGAAAGGCTCTGTGACCTGTGCTGGGTGACAAACAATCATCTTAGGCCACTTCCACATGTACAGTATTAGATGACTTTCAAAGCCTACCTAGTAAAAGCCCTTTGCCTCATTATTAAAGGCTATGGGCCAGATCCTCAACTGATGTAAATCAGGATAGATCCATCAGTTTCAGTGGAGCTACAGCAATTTACTACAGCTAAAGTTCTGGCCTTGTGTGGAGTTCTGGTCTTATGTGCAAGGTAGTCAGAATAGGTTTAAAATGCTAATATTCTCCAAGAGCAAAATCCCAGTTTAACTTCACAGAGCCAGTTTTTGGAGGGCGAGGGTCATTACAAAGATTGTACGTCAGTCTGTTCTCATCAGAGCAGGACTGGGATGACAAGGAAACCACATTTCAAAGACTGTTTTAACATAGATGACATTATTGTCTCATCCTCATCTCATGTTTACTTTTGAGGCCCTGATGTTGCAATGTGAATTGCTTGTTTGGGCCCCGGTGGCAATTTGTGCTAGTGGATCCTTCTGCAAAATCAGGGCCTAATTTAGGATTGCGTTTTCAACAGATTATGTGTTTTGTGATTATTGCAAAACAAGTTCCCTTCTTCTTTCCTTTCAGTGAATCTGATAACACTGTCATGTGTTACACACCTGCACAAGGAACTTCATCAGAATATCCTGTTAAAATGGAGATTGATTTAGCTATTCGAGAAGTTAAGGGTCATTTTACATATAAGGAAGACCCTATTGTTTTTAAAATTCATCCAGCTAAATCTTTTCTTAGGTGAGTAAAAGTGTCTCATAGATACAGGAAAGTAATGAATGGGAGAATGACACCTTTGGGCAAAAATCTGTCAAGAGAAATTGGATGTTTTATCTCTAGCTGCCATGCCAATTGCTTCTATTATGGTCTAGTTGCAGAGGACAGATCATTTCCTTACAAAGGTGAAGGGGTGGATTTTTCTGTCAATTTTTGAACATGATTTAACTTCACTGCTGCTGAGTGTATCTTCAATGTCCAGCTGAACTACATGCACCCAGCTATGATGTTCAGACAGTCCATTGATGACAGTGGTAAATAATTTTAACATGACAGTTCAGTAAAATGCAGGGAAGTAAGGGGTCCTAAGGCAGCACAACTCATTCATACATATGTTAGATCTGTTTTCACGGTAATACTGTTTTTGCGTGTGCGCACATGTAGAGCCCTGCGCCATACAAAATGTATATCTGCATCTGATTCGCGATCCGCAAACATAGTCTGCAGATATAAAGCACATATCTGCGGATTTGCAGGACTGTACATATATATATCTTATTATCTATCTTGAACACAACCATCTGTCTGCAAACAAGTCAGCAGTTGAAAGCAATGTGTAAAATATGCTAGCAAATACTTAGGATTTTTTTATTTTCCTTTTAAATGCACATTTCCTTTTTTTGTTCTGGTGTATCAGAAATTAAATACAATTATTCAGTTTTTTACATTATTTTTTTTGCTTTTGTTCCTGTTTGTTTTTTATCTTGAGTGTGAAAGGAACTTAATTCCCAGAAATAAATATCACTACTATAAGCTATATTTCAGCTTGTATTTCCTATTCAGTTTGTATGTCTTTGATTTTGTTTCCATGCTGTAATTTGATCTAAAACATATTTGATTACATGGATTTTTCTAGAATAGTAATGATTCATTTTTAATTTTTACCAGTGGTGGGAGCACAATCACAGTTTACGGAATCCACTTGAATTCAGTGTATCTTCCTCAGATGGTGATCACTGTACCTAAGCTAGGAAAGAACTTCACTGTGGTGAGTCAGCCTCTTGGATGATAAAATATCATCTCATCATCGTAACCTGAATGATTCTGTTCTCTTTGGTCAGCCTGGCTTGTTTGTACCTTGTACTTTAGGGGCTTGATTCTGCCCCCACTGGAGTCAACAGAAGTGTCACAGGGGAACTGGTCCTTGTGAGTAGAACTGGGCCCAGTGCCCCTGTCAGAGCAGATAAGCCCAATCCAGCCAACTCAAGGGGGCTAGGCCACAAGTGGTCTAGTAAAGGGCTGCCCAAGGGCAGGAAATGAGAGAAGGAAGAGAATGGGTGGAACAGGCTGTGTCTGGGTCCCTGGAGCAATGGGTCAGGTGCTCAGGGAAGCAGCCTGGGGCTACTGCCCCAGGAAAGAAATAGAGGGGACCCAAATTGGGAAGCTGCCAGGAGAAGGAGGGCTAGAGACCAGTGGAATCTGATGCTAGGGGGGAAAGGAGTGAGTTAAAAGACTGTTTTCTTTTATGATACTTGGTTGGGATCAGAAAATGAACCTTCCCAAAGGAGACTGGGCGTAATAGTGAGTGTTTGGAAGCTGGGGAGAAGCCCCTCCTTGTTACAGGGAGGTTTTCCATTGACTCCATTGGGAACAGGATCAGTCCCAAATTTTATTATCTGCATAATTCTTATTGATTCCGCTACATGCAACAAAGCTCAGTAATCATTTGAAAACTAGATTTTTAAAATCTGTTTAGCACTAATAATAATAATATTTTGTAAAGCATGCTGTAGAGGAGCTTTGCAATTTGAGAGCAATAAAATAGTGCAAAGTAAATAATTAAATAATAGACACAGATTATGCTCCAATTGAAGCCAACTGCCAAACTACCTTTGACTTTAACGGTGTGGGACCGGACCTGTGCTTGAGACATGAGTGATGATTCAACCCAAATTAAATTGCAAGTTAAATTGCAAAGCACAGTTCAAAAAAGCAAACATAAAGATAAGCACAAATAAGAAATCACATCACACTTTTTTTTTACATTTTAAATTAAATCATTGAAGAAGAATAAAACATTGGAGCCTGTTGCTGTGCTCCCTGGGATTTTGTGCTTCTGTGCCGGCCTACGTCCTGTTGAGTTTCACTGCCAGTCATTCCGCTACCACACTCTGCCCCCCGATTTATTCCTCACAGCAGGTTCCACATTGCAAAGGGAGAAGAAGGGGGAGTTAATATTGACAGGGTCAGCACTCAGATCCTGCAGGGTGTTGCCAGATTTGCCCATCACTTTGGGGTATGCTCATTTATTCAGGTTACTCTTCTGGGGCAGGGAGGTTGTCTGTAATTCTGTCAATGTACTGCTTGTGTCACGTATGTTTTCATACGGAGCTCTACTCCTCCCTTATGCAAGTCTCCTCCCAGTGGAGCTATCCTGCAGAACCTAGGTTCTTCTTCGAGTGATTGCTCATATCCATTCCAGTTAGGTGTGTGCGCGCCGCGTGCACAGCCGTTGGAGAAACTTTTACCCTAGCAACACTCAGCGGGTCGGCTGGGCGCCCCCTGGAGTGGCGCCACCATGGCGCCGTATAAATACCCCAGCTGACCC
>NC_133769.1:49932524-49933956 GCF_003597395.2 Chelonoidis abingdonii | reverse complement strand
AGGATTTTCTTGCCATGCTGTATTAGGAGGAGAACATCACCAGACAGACATTTACATTGTTTTATTTAACTAAAACATCATTATATATTCTGGATTTTTTTCTTCAAGAGCAAACATATCATATTTTAACAAAATAAGTGTATGAATTTTTGAATTTAGTTAAACATTCATGTTTTTTTAAATCAGGTTTGTTTTTGTTAAAATTGTTTTTATCTAAAATAGTTAAATGAAATCTTTTAAAAAAAACACAAAAATTAAATAGACTATGTCAGCTGGGTCAGGTTGGCTTCTGCAGCTAACTCAGTCACCTTCCTCTTAATTTTCCTGTTTGTTCATAATCTGGAAAAGAAAAACAAGCTTTCCTGCTTTTTCAAGTCTCAAATGATTTCTCAATTTGGAATGAATTAGTCCAAAGGAAGAAAATATTCTTTCTACACTGGCAGAAGAAGCTTCTGCTGTTAAAAGTGAGATTATCACTTCAACAATCTCTGAATCCAAGTGTTTAAGTGACCTCCACCAGTTCACCGGTGCGACTTTCTTTAAAACATCATCAGCAAACATATATTTCTTGAACGGTTCACCCTTAGCACTGAAGTTTATTGTAGTTGGCATTTTGGAAGGATGATTGTTGGATGTCCATGCCATAGCTAACTCCTCCTCTTCAATAGTTAAGGTTTGACCCTTGTACCGAGTACTGAGAATATTTGCAAGAAAATGAGCTGGAGATAGTGCTTGTCCCATTTGTTTTTTTAATGCTTGCAATTTAACTCTGTCATTGCATATTTCTCTTTTTAAGATCTCACTCAGTTCCTTTCAAATTGCAACCGCATCAGCAATAAAACAGCTATTGCCCTGCATTTTGTTCAAGGCTACAGAAATAGGCTTCAGGGTACTCAGCATGTGTTCAACATTTCTCTTAAGCCCAGTGTTGAGAACTTTGGCTGTGACAGTGCCATCTACTTTTTCACAGGGCCAGTGCAACCATTTAGGCAACCTAGGCGGTCACCTAAGGCACTGGGATTTGGGGGGCACCATTTTCTCCGGCAGCGACCGGATCTTCGGCCACCCCGGTAGCCACTGGCATTTAGGCAGAGGGAGCTGAGGTAGGGGAGTGTGGGGAGGGCCGCCTGCAGCAAGTAAGGGTGGGGGAGCGGCATTCAAGGGAACTCGCCACCCCAGCTCACCCCGTCCCGCCTCCTCCCCGAGCACGCTGTGGCTGCTTCACTTCTCCTGCCTCCCAGGCTTGTGGCACCTAAGATGATTGGCGTTGCAAGCCTAGGAGGCGGGAGAAATGAAGCAGCCACGGCATGCTTGGGGAGGAGGCGGGGCAGGGGTGAGCTGCTTCACTTCTCCTGCCTCCCAGGCTTGCGGTGCCAATCAGTTTAGGGGCTGCAAGCCTGGGAGGCGGGAGAAGTGAAGCAGCGACGGCGTG
>NC_133769.1:49836831-49932424 GCF_003597395.2 Chelonoidis abingdonii | reverse complement strand
GCAAACAAGGAGTACAAGCTGCGATCCTCAATCCGGAGAGTTCCTCCCCTAAGTTTAGGGTTGTGCGCTTTCCATACTTAGCCAGAATCTATTTCCCTGTTTCAATATACCGAGGCACGCAATAGCTGTCTCGGCGGGAGCAGCAGCTACTACTCCTTGGAATGTGCGCAGAGCGCTCAGCTTCTAATATAGGAAATGGAGCCACCTTCCGGTACAGTTGACTCGCGCAGCTCTTTGTGCGGCTAGTCGGAAAGCGGATGAAAGGTCTACCATCTCTCCCAGAGATTTCCTGCTTGTGCAATTGGTCCTGTAATCTCGCAAGTGCTTACGCGCTAGGCTCATGTGTCCCTCAGGTCGCTTCAATACGCGCAGTCTCACCAGGGGCAAGCAGATTCCTCAGCGGCCTTCCTGGCAGCACGTGCCCATCCAAGATTGTTGCCTAGCTTCGATCTCTTGTCAGCTCAGGTCCTACTTTCGCTCGCCTAGATGTGAGTACAACAGTTTCGAGACGACGCTGCCTTTTGGAAGTTGTCGTTTTTAGCTTACATTAGCCGGCTTGCCCAGACTGCCACTCCGCACCCCTCCGCTAGTAAGGCTGGAATCACCTAACTTGGAATGATATGAGGCAATCATCGAAAGAAGAACAAAGGTTAGCTTAACCTTGGTAACTTTTGTTCTTACGAGCATTGTTTAGCTTGTATCCATAATCGCCATTCATCACACCCTACCCTCCTTCCCTATCACGTCGGGTAGACCGGCAAGTGAGAAGGAACTGAAGGGATTGGGGGAGTGGAACTGAGGTAAATTTATATCCCGTGAATGGGCGCCATGGGTTGGTCGCCACTCACCCTGGGGGCGCCCCCAGCCCGACGCCGCTGTGTGTTGCCTAGGTAAAAGTTCTCACGACAGCTGTTGCACGCGGCGCGCAAACCCTAACTGGAATGGGTAGTGAGCAACACATCTCAAAGAACAACAGTTACAAAGGTAAGAAACCTTGTTTTCCCTAGGGCTGGGTTCCTCCAGCCCCAGAACTGGATGAACCACACACACAACACATACGGTAAGCAAGCAGTTTGAATGGACTGGTCGAGCAGCGCTCCCAGGCTGCTACCCTTTATGTGTCCCAGATTCAGCATGTCCTATCCCACTCTCACATCACATTGTCTGGCAGTAAGCCACGCCTACTTGATGAGCAAACCCCACAGTATTTTGGATGCTGCAGGGATCTTTAGCTTAGGTAAAAGAAGCGTTGCAGCAGAGTAAATAGGGAAGCTAAAAACACAAAAGAGTAAAGTTCAGAGAGAGAGAGAAGGAACCAGCTTAACTATGAAAATTATTTATTGAATAATAATGATAACTACACAAGGAGAGCCTAAACCAACATGACATACATTATTAAAGGTTAATACCTAAGATAGAAAGGAAAAAAGAGAACAAGAAAGAGAGGGATCTCACCCACTCCATTAGGCTTGAACTGGTCGGGGTTCTCAGGCAATGGTGGTAGCTCAGGGTCCTGAGTGCTGGAGACAGGAAGAGCCCCCAGAACAATCAGTCAGGAGAAGATGGAGTCCCAGTGGAACTGATGCATAGTTTGGATCTAAGCATCAGAACACTTACTTGAACATAGGTAGGGTTTTTTGTAGAGAAACAGCAATGGTTCAAGGGAGAACACTAGTCTTTGTTTATGTGTAAACTGATGACTCAAGGGTTTTCTTTAGGCTAGACAATAAGAGCTGAGTATAAGAAGGGTAGCCGTGTTAGTCTGGATGTGTAAAAGCAGCAAAGAGTCCTGTGGTGAAGTGGGTATTCACCCATGAAAGCTCATGCTCCAATACAATAGGAGCTGATCACTCTTGGCTATGGGTGGTGTTTTCTTCCAGGAAGCTCGCAATGCAACTATTGCTTCAATATTTTGGATATCAGTCAAGGATTCATTACTAGAATTGGTCTGATAACTGCTGAGTGTGGGCAGGTGTAGGTTGATTAACATCTGGAGCAGAGATTCCCATGATGCAGTGCTTTGCTGTTTTTCTGGTCCCAGAGTTCAGTGCGGTTCTCTGTTCTTCATTCTGTATGCTAATCTCTGTCCCATCTTTCGTGCAGATGAGGCTAAAGTTGTCTCTGCTCTCCATTCTGTATGCAAATAGAGATATGTTAATCTTGTCACCCTTGTCAGGAGAGGTGTAGGTGTGTCTCCCAACGCCCTTCACTGCTCTCTGCAAGCCTTGTCTCTAATCAGTTTTGGTTCAAGCAGAGACTGTTGTGCGGGACAGGGGGTCTAAATACTGCACCCTGGTTCCCCAAGAACACAGAGCTGACTGGTATCAAGTGGTTGGTGGTGCAGAGTGGGCTTGGCTGCTGCCTACCCCATCCCACATTGTGAGCTTTAAGCCCTAAACTATGAGGAACACACAGAGGAGCTACCATAGCATCAAGAGGAGGAGATATTACTCTTCCTTCCGTTTCCTTCAGCGACATAGAGCCACAGCTCCATGATGGGCAATATGTGTGCACAGAAGTTGACTTCCCCAGTGGGAGCTGCAGGAAGTGCTGGGCAGCCTGAAGCTTTAGGGAACACAGTAATTAGCCAGCTTTGGAGAGAGTTTGTTCTGCTCTGCCTGTTCTCCTCAGCCCTTTGAAGAAGTCGGTGTTTGAGCTGGTCAAAAAAAATTAATGGAATAGTTTTCCATCAGAAAATGCTGTTTTCTCAAAATAAAAATATTTCATGACAAAATTTTTGACAGGAATCATTTAGGTTTTCTCATTTCTTTTTTATGTCAGAACATTTAATTTCAGTAACATGAAAGAGTTTCATTTCCACTTTATCATTTTGATTTATTTCACTTAGACTTTCTTATATTCAAGTGTTAATTTTAATATTGCTTATATTATATTTACTGTTTTATATTAAATATTATAACACTTTGACATTATCAAAACATTTCCCCATATTGTAAGTAAATAATTCTGCATTATTGAAATGAAACATTCTGATGTTTCCAAATTGAATTTTTTCAGAATTTCTGTTCTATGATGTTGAAATTTTGATCCTTCCTTCCAAGTCAGATGGAAATCAGATTTTGAGACGTTGGAATTTCCTTCCAAAAGGAAATTCCACTGTCTAACCAGCTCTAGTTAGTTTCAAGAATAGCACTAGCTCTTCAGAGGCCTTGCATTCCCTGATGAAGAGCTCTTGTATGTCCCATCCCAGAGGCTCCTTCTTTCTTGTGCAGTTATATAAAGGCTTTGTATAATCTGGCCCTACCATCTGGAAACGAATTTTGAGCTCATGTGCCTGCCTGCAAAACGAAGTCCTTCTAACCTCTGCTGTAAGTCTTATTAATGGATCTCTTCTGTCCCCTAAGCATTTGAGGTCAGTATTTTCTCTTTGAAAGCCTGTACTTTGCATTGATTCCCTAATAGCAAACAAGTGGTCATTTGGGAATTTTCTACTGTAGAGGTCTGGCCCACCCTCATCTCCATCCATTGATTTGGACAGTATATTCATACTCTTAACTTCCTCTATAAAGGAATGTCCCATGGTGTCTGAGGTGCAAAATTAGGAAGTACTTAGATTTTTAGACAAACCCTCCTCTCAGTCTGTAAAATATAGTCAGTTGTCACATCTATGATCCAATATGGATTTGTCCTGCTATCAGGCCACATATTTTGTGGCTTTGGCATTGTAACAGCATAAAATAATCTCTTTTCTCATTATTATTTTTTCATTTCAAGCATTTACAAAACTGGGCCTACAATATCTAGCCCCTTCCATTGAATAGCCTTGAGAATCTTTTAATTACTCCCTCGTGATGCTGCTCTCTCTCTTCTATTCCCAGTCACCTCCCATGAGATTAAAGGAATAGTATAAAAGCTTTCTCAGATCTGGGATATCTGAATCTATGTGTGTGTGTAGTACCCATCAAACCCTAAAGCCTGGGATCATGGGGGTCTAGGGTAGCTTTGAGATAATGTTGGAGGTAACTTTGCTGGTTTATTCCATTCCGTGGAAATCACAGAAGCTCATAAGAACATAAGAACGGCCGTACTGGGTCAGACCAAAGGTCCATCTAGCCCAGTATCCTGTCTACCGACAGTGGCCAATGCCAGGTGCTCCAGAGGGAGTGAACCTAACAGTTAATGCTCAAGTGATCTCTCTCTTGCCATCCATCTCCACCCTCTGACAAACAGTCTAGGGACACCATTCCTTACCCATCATGGCATCATTTCCTCTCTTGAAAAACTTTCTGCCTCCCCCTAACAGATACTGAGGGTCAGATTCTCTAGCTGGATTACCTCAGGCATACACAACGGCTTTAAGCCTGCCACAAATGCCCAGCAGAGAATTCCCTTATTGGAGAGGAACTCCCTGCATATGCTAGTGGACCCTGCATCTCTCCTGGTATGGGCAAAAGGGGGGAGTGCTGAAAATACACCAATCCTCCAAAGATGTAGAGTCCATTAAAGACCCTAAGCCAGCAGTAGAACTGGTAGCAGCTGAAATTTATATTGAGGCCAGGTCTGACCTTCAGAATCAGGAAGCCAGAATCAGATGAGGCTGTAGCTCTGTCTGCTGTTTGATGCAGAGATCTGACAGCTTGGAGTTTGTACCATCTGGACCAGACAGTCTGTTTTCTGTGTTTTCATCCAATAAGATGACTAGAAGAGAAATAGGGGCAGATAACACTGAATCATTAATATCCCTGGCGCACCAGCCTAAACAGCAGCATTTGTCCTTGCAAAGGCTGGCGCATTTTGTGACAGATCTTTATGACCAGCAGACCAAGTAAGGTTACCTCCGATGTTCTCACCAAGAGAGAAAATCCTGTTGAGATG
Organism: Chelonoidis abingdonii; assembly: GCF_003597395.2. Taxonomy (NCBI): domain Eukaryota; kingdom Metazoa; phylum Chordata; order Testudines; family Testudinidae; genus Chelonoidis; species Chelonoidis abingdonii. The sequence goes on along the minus strand of NC_133769.1, from coordinate 49,927,588 downwards.
GGAGACTGCACTCCCCAAGCTGGCCATTGAATCCCTACCTCTCATTTTGTCGTCTACCAGAATACTAAGAAATCACCCTTTGGACCCTGAGAAACGGATATCTAGGAGAGCAGAGACAACATAAAAGTCTCCCAAATTGCTGTAGATTTCATCCATCTTTCATTCATCATTGGAAAACTCCAAAATTTTAGACTCTGTGTCAAAGGCAAAGTTCTCCTCTCTGCCCCTCTCTGACAGTTTCAAATCACATTTGTCCTGTGTTATTTGGGTCAGCTGCTGGGTGACCCCTTAAATGTGGAGAAAGATTTCTGCTCTTTATCCTGTTGTTAAAAAAAAATCAAACTGTGGATTGAAGTTCAGGTTCTGTAAATCAAGCTTTCATTAATTGCCACAAGAGTCACATTTTATGAAGGCAAAAATACATATCTTTAAGTGGGGAGTCAAATGGATTAAGTGAAGGGTCATTATTCTCTGCTGGGTAAACTTATTTGCTATATACTTGTGAAACACTCCACATTTTTGGCATCTTTTCTTCCTCATTTTCTTCTGATGCAGATTATAGTCACAAGCAGAACACAGGTTCAGCTTTTAAAGTAAATGTATTTTAAAACCTAATTAAATAAAAGTTAAAGGTGCTGCCTGATAGCTAGTATCTTAATTGAGTAGGCAATTGATTGAATTATAATTCTTTCCTTATAGATTCTCAATCCAATATTTCTTGAAAACTAAACCATCATATTCTTCAATTGCTAAAACCAATTTCAAGGTAAAAATGTCATGTCAAATCACGTAACAAAAAGGGCATTGCAAATAAGATTTATCTTGACCTTACCAATCAGTCACATTGCATCACCTCTAAAGAGTATTATTAGATTTTTATCATTCTCTGAGAGCATCCCCTTCAGAGACTGGCCTGATAAAATAGATGGCTTCAGAACCAAATCCAACAGATAGCCACAAACAAAGTTATGAATACCACTGCTATTGATTTAAAAGACATCACTACTGTACAGTAGATAAGATGTGTAATGAATTCACATTAATCAAGTAAGTATAATGATTACCTAAGACATATTTGGTTGTATAAATATATGTATTTTAGTGATGACTTGCTGACCAGCACAATGCTATAGGAATCTTTAAAAAGGTTAGTCATAAATAAGGAAAAAATAGCTTGATTCTATATTTTCATCATACATTTGTTATTAACACATTGACTCAAATTATCTTCGAGGTCCATTAGGCACAGTAAAACTTGAACTACAGTACATGGCCCATCACTCAGCATTCAGAAGTAAACATGCCAGAGTACATCCTCAACTGGAGTAAATTGCTATGACGATTTACGTGAGTTCAGGATTTGACCCCACCTTGTTTAATGGTTATTTTTAACAATTCATTTATACTAGGCTAGTCACTTTAATATATTAAGGTGTGTTAAACCTGAGTTCATAGACTTGAGTTAAAAAGAGAATGCTACAGCAGTGTTCCATTGGGCCAAAGAAACTTGGCTATGTTGCAGGAGACAAGTGAGCTGGACCTGTTGAGGACCAGACAGAGATGGTAACCACTGGAATAATTTACCAAGGGTCATGCTGGATTCCTCATCACTGACCATTTTTAAATCAAGATTGGAAGTTTTTCTAAAATGTTTGCTCTATTAATTCTTGTATGGCCTGTGTTATACAGGAGGTCAGACTAGGTTATCACAGTGGTCCCTTCTGGCCTTGGAATCTGTCATGAATTATTAACTCTCTGAATGCTCTTAGCCAGCTGAATTTGAAAAGACATTACAGGGAGGAAGGCACCTGTATGTAGTTAGGCCCAGGGTGTTAAATAATATATGGAGATATACCTATCTCATAGAATTGGAAGGGACCCTGAAAGGTCATTGAGTCCAGCCCCTTCCCTTCACTGGGCAGGACCAAGTACTGATTTTGTCCTAGATCCCTAAGTGGCCTCCTCAAAGATTGAACTTACAACCGTGGGTTTAGCAGGCCAATGCTCAAACCACTAAGCTATCCCTCCCCCCTGTTCCTGCTAACATTGAAGTCGATGAGAGTTTTGCAGGCCCTTCAGTTAAAGCTTGACATGGCAAGCAGTAAAGCCCACACCTAAATATCTGCAGAGAGGCCTACAACAGCAACGAGAGAGAGAGAGAAGCACCCATTTAGAATATGTTCCTGCTACATGTGTTTGCATTAATCTTCAGCATCCCAGATTGTCTTAGCAGCAAGAAGAGCTATCTCCTTTCTCCCTACAGCATGCATACAAATTTAGTTTTGAAATTCTGCTCTACCTTAGACCCACCCGTAAATCAGAAAGAAGGGGGTCTGAGCAGGATTTAAAACTCAGATCTCCGTGCACAGGAAAACGAGTAATATAGCAACACTGGGACCAACACTGGTCAAAAAATAAGGAGAATTTAAAATGTATTCTGTTAAATTCTGAGCAGCTCTCATTGGGACATTTCTGCCACCTGTTGTTTTTTCAGAAGGACACCAGGATAGTTCTTTTAAAAAAATCAAATAAGCCTATAACTACTAGAGAAACTGGGGCATTTCACTGCAGAACTGAAGTTCAATAAATGTTATACTGTTGGTTAAAATACAGTTTTCATGGCAACAGCAGTAGGACACCTTGTGACCAGGGAGCCAAGTAACAAATGCAACTGAAATATAGAAAAGAGCATAGTTTAATTGTACTATAAAATTATGGTGCCTGATTCTACCTTCTGTTGCACCCCAGAGATCACACTGGTGTCAACAGGAATGCGTAGGTGTATCTCAGTGTTTCTCAAACTGGGGTCACCGCTTGTGTAGGGAAAGCTCCTGGCAGGCTGAGCCGGTTTGTTTACCTGCCCCATCTGCAGGTCCAGCCAATCGCACCTCCCACTCACTGCGATTCACTGCTGCAGGCCAATGGGGGCTGCTGGAAGTGGTGGACAGTAAGTCCCTCAGCCTGTTCCGCTTCCAGCAGCTCCCGTTGGCCTGCAGTGGCGAACCACGGCCAATGGGAGCCGTGATTGGCCGGACCTGCGGACGAGCAGGTAAACAAACCGGCCAGCCTGTCAGGGGCTTTCCCTGCACACGGGGCGACCCCAGTTTGAGAAACTGGTATATCTGAAGGCAGAATATGGTCCATAAAGCCAAATAGCTCTTAGTTACATGAGTGCAATTCCCATTATCTTCAGTGAGAGCTGCAGACATTTAACTGAGAGCAGAACTGGGTGCATAGTCCGTAACTAAGTAAAACTTGTAGTACAGATTTAAAACTCCAGTGTTCCTTTCCAGATCCTTAAAAGTATGTTTTGCTTAGCAGGGCTAAGATTTCGCACTGTTATGTATGAAAACATGAATTATTGTAGTGATAAGAAAAAGTGCTGATCTATAGACAGATAATTTAATCCCACTTTTCAAGCTAATGTGAGTAAATAGCTTTAACCATTATTATACTAATTTGATATAGAGCTAAATTGTACTACATTAACTTGGAAAGAAACAAACGGAAATGAATTTCAAGGCAACATTCAGACTGGATTTTATAATGAAAACCAATATAACTAAAAAGGAGTATTTTGGCTCTGTTTATATATACCAAGTTATTCAACAGTAATATTGGTTTTCTAAAAAGAAAGAGGAGTACTTGTGGCACATTAGAGACTAACAAATTTATTTGGGCATAAGCTTTCATGGGCTAAAATCCACTTCATCAGATGCATCCAGTGGAAAGTACGGTGAGAAGATATATATGAGAACGTGAAAAAATGGGTGTTGCCATACCAACTATAACAAGACTAATCAGTTAAGGTGGGCTATTATCAGAAGGAGAAAAAAACTTTTGCAGTGATAATCAGGATGGCCCATTTCCAACAGTTGACAAGAAGGTTTAAGTAACAGTAAGGGAAAAATTAGCATGGGGAAATAGTTTATACTTTGGGTATAAACTCCCACTCCCAGTTTTTATTCAAGCCTAATTTAATGGTGTCTAGTTTGCAAATTAATTGCAATTCTGCAGTTTCTCTTTGGAGTCTGTTTTTAAAGTTTTTTTGTTGGAGTATTGCAACTTTTAGGTCTGTGGAGTGGCTGTAGGGAGACCAGATAGCAAGTGTGAAAAGTTGGGGTAGGAGGGTAATAGGCACCTATATAAGACAAAGCCCTGAATAACGAGACTGTCCCTATAAAATCAGAACATCCAGTCACCCTAGCTGATAGTGCTAAGAACCATTATTAATGTCCCAACTGTCAGCCATGCTACAGACAAGTGTAGTCTCTATGAGGTGGCTGCTGAGCTGGAGGGTGCAGCTTACCTTTGGGGGACTTCTTGTGAAGCTTAAGTAACCCCATCTGCTTATGAGCTGCAGGCAGCAGAGGGAATGGACTCAAAGTAGAGAATATAGGCCTTTGTAGGACTGACTCATATTAGAGCCTCAGAGACAGTCATTATGCCCCCTAGATACATTTACTGTAGATACAGGCCTTCCTTGCTTCCTCTGCCTCTTGACCAGGCCAAGCAAAAACCGGAGGCTCTGAACTGAGAGGGTGCTATGTGAGACAGTAGGGTTGGCAGGGGTCTGGTCAAAAAGGGAAACTGGCAACGTCCTGACCGGACACTAAAAGTTCTGTTACCTGCAGTAACCGGCCTCTGCTACTGGGGGGTCGAGGTGGGAAGAACAGTAGCTGCTTCTGGAGCCTGGAGAAGTGGCTTTGCTTAGCAGGTGCTGCTTTTCCCAGCCCCCAGCCTGATGGAGAGAACTGGCTGGCTCTTAGACCGGGCTCCAAAGTAGGTACTGGCACCATCCAGGGGGGTAAGCTGTCTGCCCCCCACCCCACTGTGCCCTAATTTCCCCAGCCCCTTGCTCCAGGGATAGAACCCCTACCCTCCTGTGCCCCAATTTCCCCTCTCCAGACCCTCATTCCAGGGACCGACACCCCCCACTCTGCTGTGCCCTGATTTCCCCATCCAAGCCCCTCATTCTGGGAACTGACACCTGCCGTGCCCTGTTGTGCCCTGATTGGGCAGGCTCTGCATCAGCTCCTCTCAGCCTGGCTCTTCAGGCAACAGGTGAGTCCCAGGGCAGGGCCTTGGGGGAAGGGGTGGAGCAAGGTGTTAGCTTTTCAAGGATTAGAAAATTGGCAACCCTATGGGATGGAGGGGATTTTCTGATGGGGAATTGTTTTGAGTCATGATCAGATGGGAGGGGTTTTGTGTGCATAGCAGGGCATTGCCCGGGATGAGGGTTTAGGGAAGGAGAAGATTTCTAAGAAGTGAGTTAGGTTTCTGGGAGGGAGTTGAAGGGGGAAGGTTTGGCTGAGGTGGGAGAACGGAAGGAATAGGGGAGGGACTGAGGGAACTGGTGAATGATGGTGAGTGTAGTTGAGCCAGTGTTATACAGTAGGGAGCAGGAAGGCAAGAGTACAAGCAGTCCCACAGAGACAAATACTCCTTTCCCTGTGCCCTGCCCTTTACTGTAATGTGCCCTATGTTTTCATTCTGAAATGAGAAGGATGCAAAGAGGGGGAAGAGAGGGCTCCTTTCTTTCTATTTTCCAATCAACCTCCCTCATCCTCCACCAAACCCCTCCTTGTGACATCCACCACCAGTGTCCTCGTTTGAAAATCTGGTCAACATATCAGAGGAAGGACCACTTATTTTGGCAGCAACTGCTACTGCAAAATACCAAGTATTTTGTTAAGGTGAATATTGAAATAAATATTAAATGCTGTGCTTTTTGTATACGTGTATTTCCTACCCTTGGCTTAGCTGACTCCTGTTTACACCCTGTTTACACTTGGCTTAGCTGACTCCTGTTTACACCCAACTGAGGTGCACAGTAGAGAAATGGAGATGAAGAGGTCGGAATAAGGGAGACATCAGTGGGGAAAAAATCGAGATTTCAGAATTTGTTTTCATCCCTCAGTGGAAAGAAATTGTGACCTTTCAAAAAATATTTGAGAGAAAGACCCACCTCGGAATAGCCAATAAGTCAGTGGTTAGGGTACTCACCCAGACCCAGGTTCAAGTCCACTCTGAAGCTGTGGGCTATCGTGGGGTGGCAGGTCTCTCTCTCTCTCTCTCTTTCTGACCAGAAAATTCCATCTTAAACCTGAGAAACCTTCCCAACAAATCAACATGTTCCAATGAAAATTTTTTTTGTCAAAAATATTCCTGACCAGCTCCAGTGGCAGCTCTACCATCTTCTCTAGTTTTTATTTTTTTATTTATTTATTTTTTAAGAAAGATATTACCAAAGACCCTTCAAAAGCTCATTGTGGGATCATTTTGTCTCAGCTTCTGTCAGGAATACAGGTTGAAACAGATCCTGTAACATACAACACACGGACAGACTGCAGTGGTGCTCTGCATGGGCACATTAGTCCACCTGAGGATTGTATGTTGCAGGACTGGAGCCTTAACTATATAATTTTATAAGAAAATTAGTGAATTTTTGGCACAGGTTCTCGTAGCATTTTTGGCAGCCATGTGGTGGTCACTTCATGTCACTTTGGCAGTATTAAGGAAATGGCACTCCAGCACATCTCCACATGGGAGTCCCTTTGACAGAGACTAGTTATTCTGGGTTGTGGCTGGGTTGTGTCACTGGAGCAGTAACAACATAGCCAGAATATAGTATACTGATGGTCCTTGGCTTTGAGATTTACTTACCTTTAATTATCTGCAAAATATTTGCCTAAAATGTGCACACTAATGCTAGGAAATATGTTTGCTAATATACTTCCTCAAAAGTGTGCAAATGCAGCAGAGTGAAGTTTTTGCACTGATCACTCAGATCTAAGAAAAATTCTGCATAAGATGCGTGAGAATTTTACTTTGATTTTTTTATAGCAAGATACCTACTGCTCTGCAGCTTTTATAAACTTTATTTGAAAAGAGTTGGCCATTGAAGAATATATTTTAATGTAAGTATTTGTATGGTGTTTGAAAATGTTTATGCACCTCCAGTATATTAAATGCATCTATCTATTCTGTACCCCTTTCTTATTACAGACATGTAACCATCGTTCTAACACAGAGATAATCTGTTGCACAACTCCTTCACTGAAATCCTTCAATCTGCAACTACCCTTTGCAACAAAAGTGTTTTTCATTTTTGATGGAGTCAGCAAACAATACTTCGATTTTGATTATGTGAATAATCCTGTATTTAAACCTTTTGAAAAGCCAGTGGTGATCTCAAGGGGCAATCAAAATATATTGGAAATTAAGGTAAGAAATGTTTAGATGGTCTTTTAAATCATTGGCTTTGATCTACTAGACTTTACGCAGATAACTGAAACACTAGTCAATAAACAATATTATGCAATAATATTTCAGCTTACACCAGCAAATCGGTACTAAACACAAACTATCTGTCATAACACTTACGTGTAATGGGGGGCTGATGTTTAATGAAGGTTTGGAGAAAAGATCTAAAGGATTTCTGCTGAAAAATGTTCAGCAGGGAATATCTTGAGAGCATTGTTCTCTACTTTTACCACATTCTTCTGAAGTCCCAGTTGTCATGAACTATACATAAAGAGCTGATTTCACAGATATACCTGGGGAACACTTGGCATATTGGGTGGGAATGCAAAGGTGACTTTCTTGGTCCTCAAGAGAGCCAGGGGCTAATTCAGCCTGAGTGCAAGTTAGAGCAGCCTCAGGACTGTTCTAAATTGCACCAGCTTTTAACAGCCTTTTACAAGCTATTGTACCAGAATGTATAACCCAGAGCACAGCATGTTCCAGCCATATCTCCTTCCCACCATGAGCCCCAGAACACTTGGGGAATCTTCAGCTGCACACTTAAGAATTAGCAGGAGTAAGGGGCTAACTCAGAATTTTAAATGGTTGGTCTGTAGACTCATCTATTCCTCCTGTATGGTTTTGTGTCCTTTCCACTGGAGGAAAATGGAACTGTCCTGGCAGCACTGGCTTTCTTGATCTTGGATTCAGGAACTACTGGGTGAAATTCTGTAGCCTGTGTGATGCAGGAGGTCAAACAAGATGATCTTAATGGTCCCTTATGGCCTTAAAATTTATGAATTTATGAAGGGTTCAAACTTGATAATGAGTGCGTGTTCTGAGTTATCAGGCTGTGTGCACTGAGGAGTGGAATTCTCAGTCCCAACCCAGCATACAGGGCTAATGCAGGGTGACTTTCCTGGTCCTAGTGGGTGTACTAGCAGACATAGCCCACTGTGTCCAGGCTGCATGCTTGGAACTAGAGCGGGGCAAAGAACAGTAATTCCACTCTGCGGAGGATTTTGATAGAGGAAAGTCTGGTTTCATTCTGACTCAGAATGAAAACCAAAAATTTCAAAATTCTCCACAAAAGGGAGGTTGGGCTGAGCTGTGAAGCAGCCCACCTGCCAGATTGTGCTGGAGCCATGAATCCTGGAACACCTGGAGTCCCTGACTCCGCGACAGTCCAGCAAGTAGGCTGCCAAGGAGTCAGGTGAGCAAGCTGCAAGGAAATCAGGCAGGGTTCTGTCAGACCCATGTCTAAGTTCCTTTGGAACTTCATCAAAGTTGAACCATGTCCACAAAAATGTTTTGATTTTGACAAATCAGCAAATTCTGGCAAAAGAGCATTTCACTGGCATTTTCCCAACCAGCTTCACATGGAACTCCAGCGCACACAATCCTCTCTCCTTCAGCTGGAGAGACCCTCAACAGTGTTCAGCTATGCAGCGTACAGAAAGAGCATAGAATCTCTCTCTGCCCAGCTTCTTCATGTCATGGCAACATGCCATGCACTCCAGATCTTGCACACTGACTGCATGGGGGACAGGCTGCTATCATAGGTGAAGATTTGGGATTTGGTGCTTCCCCATTCACTCCATGCTTTCCTTTGCCTACCTAGCTTAGTCTCCACAACTATATTTACCATTTCCTCCTCCAAGAGGATGTCCTGTTTCTGCTTCGTTGGAAGAGGTAGAGGAGTTTGGTAGAGGAGTTTGGTTAAGGACTGGCTTATTGGAGGGTGACCGCAATGACACTTCAGCCCTGTTGGTTTACCTTGTAGTCATGGTGCCCTAGGCAGCCTCCTTCTGAAGCCTAATGCCCGGGTGATTTCCTGGCAACCAGCTAGACAATGATGTTAGCCAAAGCTGGTCTCCTAGAATAAAGCATGAACAGGCAGCAATTTAACATCTTCCTCCAAATAAAATTAGTTATAGTGGGATTTGTCCATTGAAACACTGAGGCGACTTTTAGAATTTATGTTCAGGAGTCAAAAGATCATCATAAGCCATACTGGCAACACTTTCCCCTCACCCCTAAACACAGACAAAATCACACACACATAAGTTTACATGCCTCATGGTCTTATTTTGAGCAATAATTAAGCAACCACAGCATGAAATTAAATGGTAACTTGCTTCAGTGAGCAAACTGTTCTACCAAACCAAAGTTCTTTTATCTTTTTATTAATTAGTTTTAGAAGAGGGGAAAGCTTTTATCACAAGTTTTTCAGTCGGACTAATCTAGGGTGACACATTTGGCTTTCAACAAATGACTGGATACTGACTGAAAGGTTCTCTCTGGTTTCCCTTGATGAACACAAGATGTTTTATAAGAAAATATTGCTCAGAACTATATTTATTCAAGTGCTTTATCTAGGACTTTGTCCATCTGGGCATTGTGTTCCTGAAGTGCCAGATGTTTTTTGTCTTCAGTGGAAGGCTTCCAAAACTCTATATTACATTGTGTCAAGGTCGCTCATCACAGCCATCTTCCTTTGCCAAGTATGTGACTCTCTTTGAAGTCTTATCAATGCTACTCATAGGCTGGTCAGAGGGGTCATGGCAGAGTGACACGAGGCACTCTCTTGGTCAATTCCCACCCAATGAGCTGAGAACACTGCTTCTGAAATACTCCCATCTCCTGCCAACTTGCAAAGCACACGTTAGGATCAATCTTATTGTCTGTCAATCTAGGACAACCAAAAACTCAGTCTGGACAAGAAAATGTAATTTACTTATTGCCTGCCAAAGGAAGTCAGTGACCCGTTCTTATGCACTTTGAGCCTGCTGACTGCCTAGTGCATCCTAGCTGTAAATGAAAAATGCCCCCCTTGTGAACACCACCAAACTGCAGAAGGAATGGATGATTTGTCCACATGGCTGGTTCCTTTGTTGAATTCCTTCTACGGCAGTACTCAACCAATTGCCCCATACCATACTTATAGGCTAATTATACATATTTTCATCTTCCAGCCTCCCAAATGCAATATCTGTCTGTTTATTCCTGGGTATTTCTGTCGTCCATTATCATAGTACGTAACTGCAGTCCAGTGGCATTCACAAGGAAGGCACTGGAACAGATCAATGTTTGTTTTAAGCAACAAGGAATTTTAACAGCCGATCAGATCAGGTCAGCAGCTTGTCCCAGCATGTAGGAAGTGATAGGCAAATACACAGAAGTAGAAGAAACAGCTGCAACCGACTCCATAGCAGCTCTAGGTCAGAATTCTCGGTGAGACACTTTAACTTGTCTTAGCTCTGCATGTGAGCATTACTTTAGATTCTCTTGAAAATGCCTATCTATGCTGTCCTGAGTCAGAGGCAGGCTGTTTAATTAAGTGCTGCTGCATCTGAGCCCCTACAAGATTGTGCACAAGTGCACTACAGTGTCTGGAGCAGCTGTTCTACACAGTTCCTTCAGCTTAAAGAACTAGACAATTCAATTAACAGTGTAAATGGGACAGAGAACTGGGCCAAAAGTAGTTCTAATTGACTCCTGTTGTATCTCTGTAGGGCCAGTCCCTCAGATTCCAGAGTATTTTCTGAGTCCACTGTCCTCATCACCACCATGGATCCCTCTCATGCTCTTACTGCAGTTTTTTATCAACTTTAGTCCCCATTTCCATTCAATCTCTAAACTGGGACTGAGCAACAGGCCTAAGGCTTTGCCTGATCAGAGCTCATACACACATACCAAACCAGAGAGAGACTACAAGTATTACTTATATATAGCAGGACTTGATTTTTAAACAGAACTCATTCTGGCCATGGAAAAGATTGGGACCATCACAATTTCATGTCAATCAAAACTTGACACGTCTGCCTTAGAAATCAAAGATGGAAGTGATCTATTAAGCCACCTTGTCCATCCCAGTCCAGTGTAGGATGTTCCCTGTGGGGTAATTTTAAGTGTCACTGCCTCTTGGTGTGGTCTTTTTAGGGGTCTCAGCTTCTGGCTGACCCTTCTGAGCTTAGTCTCAATCAGGTCAGTTCCTGGATCCTCCCATCCAATTAAGTTTATCAGCCCTTCAATTTTAGGGCTTGCAGTCTCCTTCAGTCTCCTGGCTGTTTTCTTGGAGGCAGCCTCCTGTAGGACTGTCACTACTTTGCTAGCTCAGGCCTTTCTGCCTCCCCTTTCCTCCTCTGTGCTCTTCCCTGTAGCAGAGCTTGTTTTCTCTATTGGTTGTAGCTGTGGGTTCCTGCCTCCAAGATTGGTAGTTCTCGTAGGGGGTGTGATCAAGCTGCTTGCTTGTAAATCAGAGAGACTCTCCTCCCCCCCCCCATCTATGCTTAGTATGGAGTTTGTAGACCCCATTGCATTAAGAAACTTGTCCAGTCCATTTTTAAATGACGATTGATCTCCTTCCATGTCCTTTAGCAGATTGTAACAGTCTTGAATCTCCCTATTAGGAATTATTCTGACAGTAAACCTGCATCTTCCATTCTTAAATTGTGTTCCATCATTCCTACTTATGATCAGGAGGACCGTTCTAAACCTTCAGTGCTGTTCAACATGCTTCAGATACTCATAGTTGTGGGAGCAGATGGTTTATAGAGTTGATCTGTGATTGCTGCTCCCAGTAGTAACTAACTGGCCCCATGTGGCTTGAGGGGGAACCAACTGTTAAAAACAGGGTGGGGATGGGTAACAGATTCTTTTTAAAAAGCGAAAGAACTAACATGAAAGGGAATCTTATTCTGCCACCCCGGTAGTAATCAGTAGGCACTCTCTTCTATCTCTAAAATATCTGACACATTCTGTGATCCTTAACTGAGCAGAATTCCCATTGAATAAGAGGCTTGATTATTTAGGATTTTAGAATTTAGTCCTACAAAACTATCCTATATTTGTTATGTTCTGCTCTGCCTGGTACAGGGATTTGCTCCCATGGAACTCATTGCAGGGTCAAGGCTATGTGGTTTTCAGCACTTCTTTCTTAGGGAATAATAATAATAATAATAATAATAATAAATCCATAGCCAGCCCAATGGTAAAGTGTGTTCTTATTAGTGTTACCCTCAGCCTGCCTGCCCCACTTCCCTCCAGTTGTTTGTTAAAATTACTCTGTGTTTTTTCTCAAATTAGATTGAAAGGTCTTCATGGCAGGAGCTGTATAAGTGGGTATTCACCCACGAAAGCTCACGCTCCTAAACGTCTGTTAGTCTATAAGGTGCCACAGGATTCTCTGCTGCTTTTTCTTAAATATTGAATGCTGCCCAGCACCAAGGGGACACTAATCCTGGACAGGGTATCTGTCTGGTTTTAAGCTGGATAGCCCTGTTTTTAAATGGTTTGTCCCTGTCGGTACAGAGACAAAACCGACTGTGGTTGTGTCTGCCACCGTGGATTGGGGAGTATGACAGGACAGAGTCCCGATCCTGTCCCTTTTCTAGCCACAAACCACTCAAAGACTATCTTCTGGTCAAACACCTTTGCAATTTATTTAGTGTCTCCCCACCAACCTAACAAATTTGCACAGCTCTGTATTTACAATGGCATACACTCCTTAGCAGGTATCTTCCACCTGAGAGCTCTCGCTTGGCTCTGATTCTGAAAAGGCTACCAGTCTTTCTTCCCCCATGGGGACTGTCTTCCTATGCCCTTCTACCTTCTGGTCTAAATAGCCTTGCAGCTCTCTCCTGCCCATCCCCAATCTATTAACTAGGCATAGCTTTGCCCCTCACGTTCAGTCCGGGGCAATTTAATTGGTGATACAGCAGTACAGCTGCTGTTGCCCAGCACACTATCACAGGGACACCATTTCGAAGAGTGCACCGCTCTTCCCCCACCATCCTTACTTTGTACATGCTGTGCATGCAAGGTCACACTGGCAAGGTGGAGTCTCACAGCCGGGGACAGGTCCAGGCTATTTCCAGAAGTACCCGAACCCAAATGTCCAGTATTCTGAGGATGCAAGAGTGGCCACCCTCCTTAATCCAGAACAGGCACTAGCACAGTACAAGTAGCAATAATAATCAGGGGTAGCTCTAGGTATTTTGCCGCCTCAAGCACGCCAGGCAAGTTGCCTTTGGCAGCTTGCCTGTGGGAGGTCCCTGGTCCTGCGGTTTCGGTGGCACACCTGCGGGACGTCCGCCAAAGCCGTGGGACCAGCAGACCCTCCGCAGGCACGCCGCCAAAGGCAACCTGCCTGCCGCCCTCGCGGCGACCAGCAAAGCGCCCCCTGTGGCTTACCGCCCCAGGCACACGCTTGGCGTGCTGGTGCCTGGAGCCGCCCCTGATAGTAATAATGATTCACCTTAGTCTGGGATGTAGTCAAGGGCAGTTTTCCTGGGTAAGGAGTGCAGAATGGGGTCCTTTTAATGCTGTCATTGTTATTGGTTAATGCTCATCTTTGGTTTGTTGAACATGTTTCTTTTTATCCAATTTACTGAGGTGACCATATTTCCCAAAGAGAAAATGGGATACACCAAGAGGCTGGCCCGTGTCCTCTCCCACCCTGCATGGAGCTGACCCAAGCCCCCCCCACCCCTGCACAAGGCTGGCCTGAGCCGCCTGGCATCGCTGCTCGCCCAAGCCCTGGCACCTGGGCCTGACAACCTGAGTCCTGGCACCTGGTGTTGCCACACGTCCTCCTGACTGTTCCTCTGCACTCTCCCAAGGGAGGTGTGCCCTGCGTTTTTGGCAGAACCGGGCATTTGTCCCATTTGCTCTTGCCAACTGATCATCAACAAATGCCTAGTTTTGCTAAAAAAGTCGGGACATCCAGGATAGGACTTAAAAAGGGGACTATCCCAGCCAAAATAGGATGGGTCCTACAATTTTCCCAATTCTACGAGAGCAGTTCGCTGTCAGATTTCACTCCCTTTGTAAATATAATGTATCTCCCCATGCCACTTACAAAACAAAATGTTTGAGATGCCTACAATGTAGTAGATAACAGAATGCCAGTTTTATGTAAATAGGGCTATATAATGCTTCTTTTCTCATGTGAATTATGCAAAAATGTGAGACAGTAAAAAAACCCAGCAGAATATGTTCCTTGGTTGTTTACATTTTTAGAAATCATGTGGGTTGCATGAGTGTAACTGAGAACAGAATTTGGCCTTAAACATTTTACTTCCCTTCTTGTTTTTCTGCCAAATTTCCATTTACATAACAGAAATTAAACATGTGCATTGGCTAGGCAATAAAAGAATAATTGTGTAGTATTTTGTTTGATTTCATAATTGTTGCTTTTGCTACCTTAAAATAATGTTTTCTGAGTCAGCAGTAGAGCATCTCCTTAAGAATTATACTAAATGATTGTTAACATAATATTTTTAAATTTTTTTTCTAGGGAAATTACATTGATTCAGAAGCTATTAAAGGCGAAGTGCTAAAAGTTGGAAATAGAAGTTGTGAGAGCATCCGCCTACAGTCTGAATCAGTTTTCTGTATGGTTCCCAGAGATCTGCTGAAATCCCACAGTGAGCTAAATATAGAGGTGGGATACCCTTACTCCATATATGAGATAGCTAATAATGACGCCATTGGAATTATGGTGCCTGCAAACTTAAAATACAACTTAATCCTCATGTTGGTAGTGGTTTCAGTTCATGAACTTTTCCTTATGTGTGTGTGTGTCTGATTATTTCTAAGTTCCAGCTGTCTTCAGAAAAATGTGAACATTATATTAGGTGCTGTACAGACAAACAACAGAAGATGGTCCCTGCCCCCAAAGAGTTTACAATCAAACTGTAAGACAAGAGACAACAGGTGGATGTGGACAGATAGATAGGGAAGCATGTGGAAATGATGAGGCAATAGTTTTGGTCCTGTTCCTGCAGGCCTTGCTTGGAGTCAATGGGATCAGGCACTTAGTGTAGAAAAAGCATGAAATACCCTGTTCTCCACATGCACAGTTCAGTTGTATTAGTTTGATAAAATGCAGATATTTAGAACAAGTACTTGAATCCAAGTCCGTCGCCCTCTATGAACCCAAACCTGGTCCCACTAAGTTACTGAGGGTGTTGCCATTGATTTAAATAAGTCCAGGATCTGACCCTGTGGTGATTCATGTGGCATTATAAGCATCTTTCATAATTGTTGATAAAATTGTTGAGAAAAGACAAAAATCACAAATGATGTTCATTTAAATTATGCAGCTTGTACATTATGGGCCTTGTCCTGCTCCACTGAAATCAACAATGACTTTAGAGTGAATAGGATTTAAACCTACAGTATGACTTTCATTTAGATCGGTGGGTCCCCAAACTTTTTATGTCATGGCCCCCACTTACCCATAATGCAATTTGTCTGTGCCCTGCCAGGAGTGGGGCTGAGACCGCAGCCAGAGCCACAGCCGGGAGTGAGAGCCACAGGCGGAAGTGGAACCAGGGCAGGGAGCCGGGCCGCGGTCGGGGGCCGAGGCCAGGAGCCAAAGCCAGGGCCTCAGCTGCGGGAGGGGCTGGGGCTGGAGCCGAAGTGAAGCTGGGAGGCTCCCTCCCCACTTCCTGTGGGGACTGGCCCAAGCCCTGTAATGCCCCTCTTAACATTTCTCCATGCCCCTGTAGTGGGTGCGCCATGCAGTTCAGGGACCGCTGATTTAGATGGTAAGCTCCTTGGGGCAAGGACAGTTTGTTTGTCATGTGCTTGTACAACACCTATCACAGAGTGGTCCTGGTCCATGACTGTGTCTCTTAGGCTGTAGCCCAATACAAATAAAATAATTATAACAGACAATTTCTGTTAAACGCACAGGTGCTAATTCTTGGATATAGAGCTGACAAACTATGAAATCAAAGGTTCTCCTTATGCTTTCCCTTTGGCAAATACATTTTCATAGAAGATTGAAAATGCCATGTCTCTCATATTTTATCAATGTATATATCGTATTACACACACACTTTTACATTTATGTCGTTGGTTAAGTAACGTATTTAATAAGTTCTATTATGTCATATTTCCTTAATCCTTTGACTCCTAACAACTGGAGATGTGGCACATTCTACATGTGGAAGCAAAGAGTTCAGTAATGAACATGTTGTCTACTTGTTTACTGGCAAAAAGTCTTGGAAACTGTTGTCTGCTCAGCAGAGAAGAAATTTTGCACTTTTGATCGACAAATCCTTCATTACAGTACCCAAAGGACTGACTACCACACAAGAAAGACGAAGGATTGCCAGTGCATTCCAGTTGACTGAGATAGTGCCATGTGTCCTAAAATAATTTTGCCCTGGTAGCTGCTCAGTGTGTTTACTTGTTTTTTTTAAAACTTGTTGACTAGCTACAAATTGGCAAGGATAGAATCACATGACCTTGGGAACTATACTCCAGAACCTGCAGCTTATTTCAGCCAAACGGGCATGTTCTAGAGATGTTTTAAAATCAAATATAGTGGTTTTTCCTATAAACCCCCACTTTTGCCAGTGCAGTTTGAGTAAAAGGTGATTAACACAAACTGACAGTTTAGATTGTAAGCACTTCAGAGCTGGGACTGTCATCTTTGTTCTGTGTTTGTGCAAAGCCTATCACCATGGGCGGCAGGTATCGCAGGCCTGCGGAGGCTAAGTCTCCCGTAACCCAGGCCTGTGGCTCCACCTACCCTCTGCCCCGAGGCCCCACCCTCAGTTCCCCTCTCCCCTGAAGCCAGCAGTGGCTCTGCTGTGGCCAGCGACCTGGGGCAGCTCAGTCCAGCCGGTGGCCCAGTGCTTAGACCAGCTGAAAGCCTGGTGCTCAGGCCCACCGGCAGCCCGGTGCTTAGGCCCACCAGCATACTGAGACAGGTGGGCCAGAGCTCCTCCAGCCATGGGGGGTGGGGCTCTTCCAGCTGCAGGGGAGGCGGCTTGGGACTCCAGCTGGCGAGGGCAGGGCCTCGGGTAGAAGGGGCGGGGCTGGGGGCTAACCTCCCCAAAGTGGATGTTCACCTGCTGCCTGTGCTTATCACAAAGGGGTTCTGGTCCAGGCCTGTGGCTCCTATGCGCTACATAATGCAAATAAAAACGTTATTGTCCATGTGTGCAAATGCTGGGTTTCATGTGTACAATATCATTTTGTGGGTGTGATGGCTACTTGGCTTCTTGAAAGGATGCGATGAACCGCAGAGGGCCAGATTCCAATTTCATTTCCACCAGTGCAAATTCATTACTCTAAACTTCTCTCCATGGTGGAGCCTTTCAGGCCAGGATTTAGCCCATAATGCCTATTCCAGACTAACTATTTCAGTGCTAATATGTCTTATATATTTTTCGTGGATTTTTTATTTTAAATCTTCATAGAATTACAATATCTTTTTTTTTTTGTTTCTGTTAGTGGAAGCAAGAAGTTTTGTCAACGCTTATTGGGAAAGTGCTGGTTCTGCAAGATCAGAATTTCACAGGACTGATTGCTGGAGTTGTCTCAACATCAGTGTTATTTTTATTGTTGTTGGGGGGTTTTCTATGGATGAAGAAGAAAAAACAAATTAAAGGTGCATTATTGTTAACTTCATGAAGTAATTTACAAAATATGTGGGTTCTTTTAAAACTTAAACTATTTTATGCACTGCCTACATGTAATGTAATATCCTTCTCATATACCCTGCCAGTAGAAACTGCGAAAAATAGGTCCAATCTTTGCTTGCATTTCAGCGCCTTTTTGGTGCCAGGGCTGTGTGAAGGGCCAGCAGGCAGATCTGGCTAGCTGAGAATTCCCCTGAGGTGGGGGAGCTCTCAAGGAGGTAGAACCCTAGCCAGTCCTCTCCCCCAGTCAGTCTTGGCCTAAGAGGCAGGAAGAGGGCATGGCTGGAGTGAACTGTTCTTCATCTATACTCAACTGTTGTGGGGTTCCTTAGGGACTATAGCCAACTGGTATAAATTAAAGCAGCCCCCAAACTGCTCTAACTTTTGTTGTGGCTCAGGACAGCACATTTTCTTGAATTTCCCTGGGGGCCCCCCTTGTCAGTACAGACAAAAATCTAGCCCCTATGCGTGTTCCAATTTAGGACTGATACACACTATACATGAGAGTTTGACACTGTTTCTTTCAAACCCGCTTTCAGATCTGGGTAGTGATTTAGTTCGTTATGATGGAAGAGTGCACACTCCTCATTTGGATAGGCTTGTGAGTGCAAGGAGCGTAAGTCCAACTACAGAAATGGTTTCTAGTGACTCTGTAGACTACAGATCAACATTTCTAGAAGGTGCGTCTCTCTTATTAATCTGAGCAGACATTTCCATATTTTAACTTCGTTGTTTTTCAGCTATCTTCATACTACCACTTGTTTTGAATTATATCTTATTGCTCAATTTTTCATCAGACTTGCCTGTTTTTTGTTAGGGACCTTCACCTGCTTTTTTATAGAAGGTAGATTTCAGAAGTATTTCACCAGGTTAAACTGAGGGTTTGGTGTTTTTTTTAAATTTTTACTGTAGACTAAGTGGCAAAAAGAGATTAGTGAACACGTAAAATCAATGTAAAAAAATTATAGAAAAAAATACCATATTCCAAACCTTAATGAGGAGCTGTGGATTTATGAATTTTTCACTCTTATATGTTTATGTAGGTCTACCAGGTAAAAGGTGCAATTCTACTCCAGAAAGATCCTGCAAGAATAGCTTTGAGTGTGTCTCAATGACTTCCACATCAGTTATGCTCACTTAAAAATGAAATGACTTATATTCTAACTGGCCAACACTGCAACTCAGCTGATGGTTCAAAAATCAGGCTTAACGATTAAATCTGCTTATGTGGGTCTTCTCAGTCTCTCCTGTCAAAGCTGTTCCACTTTGTACAAAATGCTTGAATAGTCACTGGATGGAGACTGGCCTGATAGGGCATTCACCAAGGGAGACATACAGGAGAAATCAAGACCACCAGACCACAATGACTAGGGCACAGCAGCGCCAACTTTCTCTAGTGTCGGTGGGTGCCGGCACGTCCTGCCCCTTTCCCCACTCCTGGCCCTGTCCTGACTCCACCCCATCCCCGCTCCTGGCCCCACCCACATTCCAACCCCATCCCCAAAGTCCCAGCCCTAACTGCACCTCCCCTGCCCCTACTGGATCCCTTCCCCAAATCCCCCTCCCAGCCCCACCTCTGCCCTCAGCACGTGGCATTCCCCTGCCTCCCCCACCCCCGCCCTGCAAATCAGCTGTGTCACGGCACAAGGACTGGGAGGGAGGAGAAACAGGAGGAGGCAGAGGTGAACTGGAGCAGGGTGGTGGGGTGGGGCCGCGGGGAGCTTCCAGTGGGTGCTTAGCACCTACCAATTTTTTTCTGTGGGTGCTCCAGCCCGCGAGGTTGGCGCCTATGCTAGGGCACTCTCCTGTGATGTGGGAGACCTAAATTCAGATTGCTGGTCTACATCAGGGAGAGGGGGGAATTGAATGTGGGTCTCCCACATCCTTGATGATTGCCCCAACCATTGGTCTAAAGTTACCGCCTACTCCTCCTCCAGCTGTTTGGTGAAGCTAGCCCTTAATTTCCTTTGCTTTTATGTTATAAAAATGTCCAGAAACGGCACCAAACAGTTCATTATGGGTCAAAGTAAATGCTTTGTTCAACCAGAAAATAATTTTTGTGGACTTTTTTGATTGCTGAAATTTTTCAGAATTTTCTGCTTTGGTTTGGGTCAAACTGATTTTTCCCCTCCCTCAATTTTTTTTTGAACTACCAGCAAACTGAAAAATCAGTTATTCACCTCGCTCTGTCCAGGACATGTTTGCCATGCTCTCCTACAAGCCTCCTTCATCTTCTTGATATAAAAGAAAGCTACAGCTTATTCCTAGAAAATGACAAGAACTAAATTAATATTGAATATGCCTTTGATATGCATCTCAGTTACTGTAAGGAATACAATGAAAAGAACATTGGAAAACTTGGAGGTACACTGATAACAGCTATTAACATTATTTTACAAAACTGGAAAGACTCGCCTCAGTTACATAGTGATAATTGGATACATCCCCTCCTTGTGCAGCATAAATGTGAGATATTTGTGTTTCTAAACATAACAGCGTGGAGTTAGTATCTGGAATCTAATGAATAATTTTAGCACTATTTGCATTTTATAATTTCATGTAACATATGTGTGTCCAATTCCTTTTTTCTTTCTGATAAAGTAGCCTCATCTGTTAGGAGTTTTCTTTGACAGTGGGCTAAATTCTGCTCATTGACTCTGCTGGACTCATTCCATATGTAACTGAAAGTAAAATTTGGCTCTTTGACTCTATTATACAAAATGGTAGTAAAATGTTTAAGAAACAATGCCAACAAAGTGAATGTTATATTGATTTAAACAATTCCCAAAGCATTTACTGTGCTTAACTGAAACATTGCAATTGCTGTAATTTAAAATCTGTTGACAAATTGTTTTTTTTTTCATGTTACACCAACTGTATTATCTTTGGAAGCTACAGGATGTGACTCACCTTTAGGCATTTCCCTGGTTGAATATTGCCCGTTAGATAAATAGAGCTTGTCACAGGCAGTCTGGGAATTTAATCAAATTTCATGAAATGTAAAGTTGCCTACCAAATTATAATCTGACAATAACCCAAAGTTTTGTACTTTGAATCCTCTACTACTTCCTACTTGCATCTGTGTTCTCCAATTTTACTCCAATGGCTGCATAGTCTAGACATACTACATACTTCCTTTTTTTTTTTTTTTTTTTACATTGGCTAGAAGTGGAAGGGCCTGGTACTGTTCCCTCTGACGTAAGTGGCAGTTTTGCCATTTACTTCAAAAGAAGCTGGGTTGGACCCAGAGTAAATTTCTGTCTTCGGTGATGTAGTTGAGCTTTGGCTACCTATATTTTCCTTTTTCCTTTTGTGACGGAGTGTGTTGTAAAGCAGGCTAACTTCCAGACTGATCGAGTATAACTGACTTGCACAAGTACCAGTTAAATACACCTCTTGATCTTCCAGTGAGCACAGCAGGAAGCTTAAAAGAATTAAAATAATTTCTTTTCATCTTGCAGATCAGCTCCCAAATTTGTCTCAGAATGGCTCATGCAGACCAGCACAGTATCCTCACACAGAACTAGCATCCTTTCTGTCCAGTGGGGACTCAGATTTAGCCAGTCCACTGCTGCAAACTAATGTCCACATTGACATCGGTGCCTTAAATCCAGACCTGGTCAAAGAAGTTCAGCATGTAGTCATTGGTGCTGACAGCCTGATTGTGCATTTTAGTGAGATAATAGGAAGAGGTAAGTATTTCAACTCTTACCTTGCTAACTAACATTTTTGCACAGCCATTCATCATATTCCTTTCTGAAGACAGCATCTAACCTATCACTGAAAGATATTGCAATAATTTAACTAGAGGCTTGCACACTTTCTTGTTTTTATAGGCTGAGCACATTGCTCCTACCAGGAACATCTTGCATCCCTCCATATGCACCCCAACCCCAATCTCTCTGTGTGCTACCCACCATCCCCCTCTATTTCAGGGACCCCCTGCATTATCCCCCATGCAAGAGACTCTGTGTCATCTTCCCCCGTTCCACCATCTGCCATATGGCATGGGCTTTGTGTCCACCATGTCCTTCTCCCCTCATTGCTCCCTTCCCCTCCATGCCAGGGGCTCTGTGTCCCCTCATTCTCTCTTCCCACTAGAAAAATGCCCCTATTCTTCCCATTAATGACGGAGATTTTGTGTGCCTGACCCACCCCCATCTCCTCCTTTCCCCCACACACCAGGATCCCCCCTTCTTCCTGACCCCCATGCCCAGGTCATTATTTTTGAGGTGTTCACTAATTTTGTGCACTTCAATATACCTGGATGACTTAAGTGAAAGTTTTGGGTTTTCAGCACCTCTCAAAATCGGGCATAAAATGTCTCCAGTTAGCGAGCACAAAAACTGAGGGGTAGAAAACCAGTGAACAATGATGGAAACTTGGCTGTAAACCATTTGTCCAGTTTCTGTGGTGCAGGAAAATAGTCACAAATCAAACAAACAGACACTATATCCCCCTCAGTGCATTATAGTTAGACTGGGGAGGATTGGGTTCTAAATTCATAAATGTTGATTTCACCGTACGTCACAATATTTCCATTGATAATAATTAACATTTACAGATGAGCAAAATAAGAAAAATGCTGCTTGAGAACTTAATAGTGTTTGACTTACGGATGTTTATGTTGTATGTTTTAACGGTTGTGTAGCTTTAACTTTTTGAATCTCAATGTTTGTCATTAAATCATTGTTGTCTGATGCCCTCATAATTTCCCACAACTGTGAAAATTTAAATTGATAATAAAAAAATGCTTAAAATTAAAATATTAATATCAGTTGAAATTATTTAAAATAATTGAATTCAGCCAACCCTAGTTATAGATCATGTTTCCCATAGCAAGAGCAGGGCATTATTTTTTCCCCAAACAAACATAAAAAATTCCCTACATTTTTTTTAAATATTAGAAAACTGCCAGAAAATGTCACTGATTTCATTTACTATGCCCCCTCATCCCCTTTTTTAAATTGCCTCTTTCGTTGGTAGAAAGGGCCAAAGCCAGAAAAATTGAACTGACCCATACTTGAGGGCTTGCATAAAATGTGCCCAGCTTCCAAACTTGGGAAATTTTGGTTGCTTTTGTAAAACAGACTCCTGACCAATTCCAGTTTGCAGGATTGAAGCCACCTTTGGTTTTGCCCAGAACTTGTGGCTCTGGATCCTAAGTAGAATTCCTCGGCCTTATTTTCTGAAGTGTTAATGTTTGAAAAAGTGCTTCAGCTCTGTGACTGCAAATGTTAATATTAATTTTAAATGATCCTTTACCTCTCGTGCCCAGTGAATATGCATTCATGATGTTGGCAGACAAACCCTATTGTTAGACCTATTTAAGAACATGCAACCTCATTGATTGGGATCCTCCAGGATATCTATTTTATTAACTGTGATAACTGTTCTCAGAAAATGCACAACCCTGAAGCTCTAAGTTCTCTGTTGATCCACAGAGCAGGTTAGCATGGGCTGTGACAGGGTATGCTCCTCCACACTGCCCCTTCCTTAACCCAAAGGCCCATCTCCAGGGTGAGAGAGGATTTCAATCTACTCTACACACCTATTCATTTCTCTGCTGAGACTGCTGGCAAGAAGGCAAATTGTGATTATCATTTTGCGGTGATATACCATTTGAAAACTAGGGTCATGTTCTAAAGCCCATTACTGTTAACTGGAAGATTCGAGCTGACTTCAGAGAGCTTTGACTCTGACCTTATGCAAGATGCCCAATTTATTTCACAGAGACCTCTGATCATGCCCTACTGACTGGATTTTTAACTGGTGAACTGCAGGTGAAATGCACAGTTCCCCCTTATCGCTCCCTTGAACCATTCAGTCCTTCCCTCCAGAACACATCAAATAGCAGAGGAAGGGGGGGAAAAGGAATGCTGTTTTGTTTTGTTTTTTAAATAGTCATTGCAAGAATATTAGGCAGTTGTGGAGCTAGCCTTGTGCATTTATTTATTCTTTCCATCTAAATCAAGAAATATGAATTATGCTGGAAATAGAGTTTTAGCTTTATGTACTTGCAACCTAATGTGTTATAAAGTATATATTGCAAATGTCTGAAATCAGAGTCTATAATGACTGTGTTATAGCATAATTGCTAGTCCATAAAGTAAAAAGTAATAAAGCTAATCTTACTTATTGAGATTGAAGCTAACATTACTCATTCTTCACACAGGGCATTTTGGGTGTGTGTACCATGGGACATTGTTGGATAATGATGGCAGGAAAATTCATTGTGCTGTGAAGTCCTTGAACAGTGAGTTACATTTTTTAATAGTGAGATATCATCATAGCTCGTAAGGCAGCCAGAGTAACCCAAAATAGGAAATTGCACTGTAGAGTTCCACTTTCACCTGTAAAAGATTGACTTCAGCTGCAACTACTGACAGCCAAATTCATCCCTGGGGTAAATCCACTGCTTTCAATTCAACTACAGAAGGGATCAATTTGGCTCTGTAAATTTGTCAAAGTGAACATTTACATCTTCCCCAAATACAAACATGGATGTAGGGGGAAGGGGCAAGGGAGGGGAAATAGCATTTTGCACACCATTAACTTGGCTTAGGTTTGGTTTTTATAAATGAAATTGAAAACCAGCAGAAGGAAGTTCGTACATACTGTAGTAATGATTCATTCCTGCCTTTATCTTCTTCATTATTTTAAAAAAAAATTACTATAAAAAGGGGGGAATAAAAATAATAAAGTATTTGAGCGAGACAGATACCTCCAGATGATGGATTATTGAATATGTTCTATAACACAGCTTGCTTTGAACCAGACAGCGTTGAAAACTTACTGGAGTATACTCTAAATATAAATATTAGTATGCAGTTCAAACTGAGCCCAAGCCTGAAAACACTATACATACGGATAACTGTGACCTCAATGAAGCTATTCACATGAGTAGTTCATGAGCATGTTCATGAGTAAAGTCATGCTTTATGGCAGTAGTTCTCAAACTTTTGTACTGGTGACCCCTTTCACACAGCAAGCTTCTGAATGCAACCCCCTTTATAAATTAAAAACACATTTTAAAATATTTAACACTATAATAAATGCTGGAGGTGAAGCAGGGTTTGGGGGAGGAGGCTAACAACGTATAACTCCCATAAAATAACCTCGTGATCTCCTGAGAGGTTGCTACCCCCCAGTTTAAGAACCCCTGCTTTATGGGATCAGGTCCACTGACTTCAATGTGAACCATGTGTCAAACTCCACAATCAGATTTGAATCATTGTTTCAACTGTACCTCCCTGGTTGGGGAGTGGGAGAAAATGGCCAGTTTTCAAAATTATATCTATCCCCTCTAGTTTCTGGTAAGTTAGAATTTATTGCATCTGAGATGTATTGCAGTTTGATTTCTCTCTCTCTCTCTCCCTCCCCCAATCCCCCGCTGCTGGATCTCTCAGGAATTACAGACCTGGAAGAAGTAGCTCAGTTTCTCAAAGAAGGGATCATCATGAAAGATTTCACTCATCCCAATGTCCTGTCACTACTGGGAATTTGCTTGCCCAGTGAGGGGTCTCCTTTGGTGGTGCTTCCGTATATGAAACATGGAGATCTTCGAAACTTCATTAGGAACGAGACTCATGTAAGTACGTTATCAGATCTGTTAAATGGTGAGGTCTGAGCACTCCTTGTAACAGTATTATAAATCTGTCAGCTACATTCTGTTTATAAAATGGTATTATTTCTGTATATTAACCACTGTTCTGAGAGTCCTATATTCTTTTTCAGAATATGTTCCCCAAACTTGTTGACAATAAAGATTTACCAATGCCATCCATAAACCCCTTTTTACAAACACATTTTGTTTCTTAGATTAAAGTTGGTGTGCGAGACCATCCGGTGCTATAAATTGGCACTGTTCCATTAGCTTCAATGGAGCTGTGCCAGTTTACACCCATTGCAGATCTGGCCCTGGCTGTTTGACGCAAAGGGACTATCGTATCTGGCTGCTATTGTCAGTGCCACACTCACAACAAAGTCTTTGTGAGCTTTTTTTTTTTAAGAAATGAGAAACAGAGCAATGGTTGGTACAAGATCAAGTCTCTCCAATTTGCACTAAGAGTACAAGTTAGTAGAATGTGTTTTAGCACTTTTACCAAGTATAAGATAATGGACCTGATTCTGCATTCTGTTAAGGCTCAATTACACAGCTCTGGTGCATTTTCGCCCACTTATAGCAGTGTAAAGGAGCCTTTGGGTAACTGAGGGTACATCTTCACTACCGGCCGTATCAGCGAGTAGCGATCGATTTCTCGGGGATCGATATATCGCATCTCATCTAGACACGATATATCGATCCCCAAACGCGCTCCTGTCAACTGCGGAACTCCACCAACGCGAAATGCGGTAGCGGAGTTGACAGGGGGAGCCGCAGATGTTGATCCCGCACTGTGAGGACGGTAGGTAACTCGATCTAAGATACTTCGACTTCTGCTACATTATTCACGTAGCTGAAGTTGCATATCTTAGATCGATCCCCTCCCATAGTGTAGACCAGCCCTAAGGCTGTACATGTGTAGCAAGATACAGTTAGTAAATAATCAGTTCACTTAGTAAATATTCAGTTAAACAGTGACATGTGCTAGAATGGTAAGCTCTTTGGGGCAGGCTTTTTGCTCTGTGTGTATGCAGCAGCTAGCACAGTGCAGTCCTGGTCCGTGTCTGGGGCTCTTAACGGATACGGTAATACCAATGATAATATAATAAAGAAACAAGCCAGTGGAACAGTATTGTTTCACAGAAAGAACTGTCCAGAGCAAGCTTAACCTCATAGAAGCCTGGAGGGTGTTATAGTTGTATAACAAACAGTCATGCAGTCAGATACAGAATTTACACATTGATATTAAACTTTTGAGTCTATATAATCTCTGATTGAATAAATTGGATTGCTGGCCTTGGCATCAGGTCTGCCTAGGCAGTCAGGGCCAGCTTTAAACCGATTCCCCTGATTCCCTGGAATCGGGCCCCACGCCTAAGAGGGACCCGTGCCTTAGGCGTCTTTTTAGTTTTTTATTTTTTTTTTTACTCACGCGGGGGGGGGGCACTCTGGGTCTTTGGCGGCATTTCAGCAGCTGGGGGGCGGGGTCTGCTCTGGGTCTTTGGCAGCATTTCGGCAGCAGGGGGTCCTTCGATGCCACGGAAGGCCCGGAGTGGACCCCTGCCACCAAAGTGCCGCTGAAGCCCCAGACCGCTGCCAGGTTTTCAAATTGGACCCCACCATTCATAAAGCCGTCCCTGTAGGCAATATGTTCAGACTGAACTGAAAATAATGACTGTGACAATGCCGGCTGAGCCCCCAAGTGGATGGTCTCCAGTCTTCTGCATCAATCTGAACCTTTGGATCCCACATACTTCAAGGTTAGCTGGGTCTGGGCAGTGTCCAGACACTGTTGCTAGGTCTGGTCTTCAAGGCATACTCCCAGAGTGCATACTCCCCATCTGGTACCCTCCTTGACATGTGAGACCCTGCAGTTCAACTGTCCTAGGCCCTGAAACCAGTGCTGGACCTCCCAAGCCTTCTCAGGCCATGGCTACACTGGCACTTTACAGCCTGCAACTGGGGTGTGAAAAAACACCCCCCTGAGCGCTGCAAGATGCAGCGCTGTAAAGTGTCAGTGTAATCAGGGCGGCAGCGCTGGGAAAGCGGCTCCCAGCGCTGCACGCTACACCCATAAGGGATGTGGTTTACAAGCAGCGCTGGGAGAGATCTCCCCGCGCTGCCACTCTGACCACACTCACACCTCACAGCGCTGCCGTGGCAGCGCTCCTGCAGCGCTGCCGGGGCAGCGCTTTGAAATGTCTAATGTAGCCACGGCCTCAGTCATTTATGCTAGGGTGACCAGACAGGAAATGTGAAAAATCGGGACAGGGGGTGGGGGTAATAGGAGTATATATAAGAGAGAGACCCAAAAATTGGGACTGTCCCTATAAAATTGGGACATCTGGTCACCCTAATTTATGCAGACTCCCCCCAGAGCTCTACCCGCAGGGGCACGCTGGTGTATGGTGTAAGTCTTTGTGAACACATGGCAGGTAAAGTAAGGAACACAAGCTTTGCACAGAAACTTCTTTAACATACACACTTTACTCTCAGCTCAGGAGCAATACTCCTGTAGGCAAATCTAAGCAAAACAACATCTTGAATGCACACACCCACGCCCCTGCACCCCGAGTCCTTATCATTCCTGAGTGTTGCTGGGATTTGGTCAGTTGGCATTGGCATTGGGGGAATGCCAGGTCCTACTTCCCCCACTCGTCCAGCTATGTCGTGTTTCTCAGGTTGGAATGACTCTCCTTGCTTGGAGAGCATGTCATTTTAAAAGCTGCAAGTGAAGCCTTTTCTCTTTCTGCCCTTCCAGTGGGTATGTTCCATGCTCCAACCCCTGGAATTGCTGTGGCAGAGTCATTAAAAGTCAGTGGTTGTGTCAGAGCAACCCTATTGTTCTGCCAGGGCTGAACTATTCAGTTGTTGATGGGCCTGTTTCAGTCTCCCAACCATAGTCTGTTCCTGCCCCAAAACAGAGGTTCTAATCCACACTGAAGGTTGCAATCCTAATTGTTGTTCAGAAAACAGAAAAGAATCCATAAATTGATACAGTCACTGTGACAGGGAACGAAAGGTTGTAATGACTGTGTGGGCAATATTGGAAGTGAGTATATAAAGAGAATGGGGCAAATGCTGTTCTCTTACTGATGTGAACTTTACATTTAATCTGCTACCTGGGGATTCCTGGTGTAGAGTTGGCATAGTAACGCCATGTGACCCCAGCCCCAGCATTGAGGCTGGTAAGGCCAAGTGTGAGTCCTCTCCGCTCTGGTGACCTCCAGTTGCTGGGATGAGCCTTTGGGACTACAGCAGCCAGGTATAACTTAATGCAGCCTAAAGGCTGCTTGAAATTATACTGGGGGTCAAACTGGCCACCTGCCAGCCTTTGCCTAACCTATCCCCTTGATACTACACTGAGCTTGACTAGCCCAGGGGTTCTGGTCCATTATATTATATAGTCCATGAACCCACAGACAGGAAGTTTTGCTGATTTTACTTGCTGCTGCTTATGTTGTCTTCCTATCAAGATCAAAGTTGTTTTTCGCTGCTATTAGCTGGAGCCTGATCTAAGCTTGTACCTGGTTTCATTGCCAACTTCCGCCTTTCACTGGGAGTTTTTAATACAAATTGAAGGCAGAATACAAAGCCCCAAAACATTAAGGTCGTGGCAAACAGTGACAGTCTAGATGGCCAACTGCATTCCCAATCAGTGCTCCCAATAATGTACTATATCCTTTTAACACCTGTCAATGTCCATGTTTTACAGAACCCAACAGTTAAAGATTTGATTGGATTTGGCCTTCAAGTAGCAAAAGGTATGAAATACCTTGCAAGCAAAAAGTTTGTCCATAGAGATTTGGCTGCAAGAAATTGTATGTAAGTACCATACTCTTAATTCCATGCCACATTATCACATTATTGTGGGGAGAGTAACCCTGTAAATGTAAAGCTTCCTGGACTATATATTGCAGTAGAAATGTATTTTTTATGTTATATTGATACTGTTAATCTCACATACAAATGAGCTGCTTTAGTCTGTTAAAGATCTAAGGTTACACATAAGCATGTTGTGTGCAGGCAGAAGGAAAAGGAAAGGGAGGATGGCAGCTCTCAAAGATGGGCTGCCAGAGAATTAAAAAGGAATCTTTTGAGGGAATTTAAACTGTGTTGTCTCAGCTTGCCTCTTTTAATGCTGTGCTTTCACCCAAGCTACCCATAAACTGCCTTTCTATGCTGCCTCACCTGGCAGTAAGGAGGTAAATATGGTGAAATTGTGTGGAACACACAATGGGGAAAACAAAGAAACAGTTACAATGAGAGTGCTTGACAGTGGGTCTTTCATTGCACGGACTTGACATCATTTTGGCTTGATTCTGCACAAAAGTGCATGAAACAAAATTATGCAAAGAATCTTATTAGTCTGGGTGACCAGACAACTTAGTTCGCACAATGACTGACACAGTACTTGCCCATGTTATGCTGATTCATCACCTACAGTAGGAATTAATGTGCTACAGTATTAATAATTAGAATTTACTTTCTGTACTTGTGAGGACTTGGAGCCCTGGTAGCAAAAAGGTTATTCACCCTTGCTATATAATATTTTTAAGTGTGCCTGCTGTGGAAAGCATCTCCTAATTCAGTTATCCTGCAGATCCAGGGATTTGTAATGAAGAGTGAGGGGTTACATATTTTTCAGGCTTTTTATGAACGCAGGAATTGCCAGACTGGATCAGACCCAATGGTCCATCTAGTACAGTGTTCTGTGTCTGGTGCCAGAGGAATGTGCAAATAACTTTCCCACTTTCAGCAGATATGGGATAATTTGCCCCATAAAGGTCTCATCCCAATCACTAATAATTAGAGATTGGTTCAAGCACTGAGCATGAGGTTTAATATCCCTTCCTTTTTTAGCATTATCTATTAGAATTCTGGATGTTTCTGTCATCCCTATAAATGTTCAATCCCTCTTTGAATCTTACTAGCAAGATCTCTCAATGACATCATGTGGCAATGAGTTCCACTGTCTAAGTAATCATATGTTGTGTGAAAAATAATTTCTTTTGATCAGTTTTTAATTTGCCATGGTTCAGTTTTATCAAATGTTCCCTTGTTCTTCATGAGGAAGGAAGAACAGAACTTCCTCTGTAACATGCATTAGTTTACATACTTCTGTTTTGTTCCCTCTTATAGGACTCCTTCTTAGGCAAACAATCTCAAGTTTACTCCAAAAATTGATTTTAGTTACAGTGTAAGGGATAAAATGTTTCCCTTCATCTGGGGGCCAGGTGTGCTGTAGGATTGTCCTACTGGGGCTTGGGTGGAAATATCCTTCTCCCTCAGATGCAACATGGCTGTTACTGTTGCACTAGTTACTGCTGCTTGTCCACCTCCATTCCGTACAGGGTAATGGCCAGTGACTCTTCTCAGCAGCTGGTGGGTCCACCTTCACCCCAAATCCTTCCCTACCCCAGGCCCTGCTTTATGAATAACCTGGAAACACACATAGAGCTGGGCTTCACAGGGCGCAGGAAACATGAACCCCCTGTGTGGGGTCCCCAAATGCTGCCTTCCCACCCAGTAAAACCACACCAATAATACTGTGTCTGGGATCCTCCAAAGCCAGGAAGGAAGGGGGAAGGATTTGCCCTATAAGCCCTTTTCCATCTAGTATTACTTATCTATTAAATAACAAAAATACACCAACCAATGGATCCGCTCTGTTTCAATATGTATACCTAATACCTCCTTTGCCTCATCAAATTGAACAATTAGTGTGATAAAGAGGAGTTGTCTTGTCTAAACTATCAGTGAATGGCAAAGGTGGCATTTCATTGTGAAAACTAGAAGATTTTCAGGTAGCTGGAAGAAGAAGCAACTATATAAGAAATGGGCCAGCATTCACTGTCTGGATGTACAGGGCAGTATTAGAGACCTTTTTTATGATGCAACTGTTTTTAAAGAATTGTAATTTGAATGATCAGGGCAACAGCAGTAATATTCCTGAGTTCATTCAATTTGTTAAATGGATATCACGTCTTTTGTTTTAATTTAGCGTGAGTTAATAAGATGCAAGATAGAATGCTGACTTCAAAAGTTACGGTCTCAAACACACAAGTCACTTATTATTATATTTTAGAGAATATTCACAGCCATTGTAAATCCTGTCTACTCAGCTACAGATAATATTTTTTGTCATTTTCATAGGCTGGATGAAAAATTCACTGTCAAGGTTGCTGATTTTGGTCTTGCTAGAGATGTCTACGATAAAGAATACTACAGTGTGCACAATAAAACGGGAGCTAAACTGCCAGTGAAATGGATGGCTTTAGAAAGTTTGCAAACTCAGAAGTTCACTACAAAATCAGATGTGGTAATGTACAGCCTATTTATGTATATTTACTACATTTCCTCACTTAAAAACACTCCTAGAAATACCACCAAAGGCGTCTTTATGGAATTTGATTAATCCACTAAGAATATATGTCCAAGCCAAGACTAGGGTGGAATTCTACTCCAACTCATAAAAGTGTGAAATTGCTGTTATGGAAGTACAGAGAGGACATTTGTGCTCATCACAAAGCAACAGCAGTTTGGCATGTCTGTCTGTCACTAGTCAGGAAAGAAACAGAGGCCTAATTGCACTCCCAGTGGAACGGAGGATAAATCTGTCACTGAGTTTACTGAGAGCAGGATTGGATCCTAGGTCTGCAGCTGTAGAAAACACAAAGTTACCTTTCACATTCTTAAAAGATAACAGCTCGTGAAGAGCTTTACTTTGACCATTGCGACCAAATGTTACCTGACTACATATGAAGAAAAAAAGTTACTAGCTGAAGTCACTAGTTGGTTGCATCACTTTGATTAGTCTGATGTATAGAATTTCAGCCATTTGTATTCTCCAATATGTATTTATTTATATAGCATTAGCCCAGTCCTCAGTTGCTGTAAATTGGTGGAGCTCCGTTGACCTCAAAGGAGCTCTGCCAATTTCACCAGCTGAGTAGCTGACCCATAGACTTGTATTTTTCTTTAACTTGCTTAGTTCAGTTTCTCTGGTTCTGGTTTAAGTGGTTCCTCGATTCTTTGCAGCATTATAAGATGCATACGGTAAAATAGCTTGTTTCACAGGGAAAATGGATATGATCAAATCTGTCAAACCATATTCTACAAGTGGAGTTCAAAACTCTCTCTCCCCTGTGATTTACTATTGGTTTGTTTTATTAGTGGTCCTTTGGTGTGTTGTTGTGGGAACTTATGACGAGAGGAGCACCGCCCTACCCTGACGTGAATTCTTTTGATATCACTGTTTACTTATTACAAGGAAGAAGGCTATTGCAACCGGAATACTGCCCTGATCCACTGTAAGTAAATAGTTTGCAACATATCCTGCAAATGTTATTGATTCTGGGTTGTTGGGTTTATTTTACATATTTCGTAGATGAGCACTTACTGTCTTTTTATTTCAATGGCAGGTATGAAGTCATGCTAAAGTGTTGGCATCCAAAACCTGAAATGCGCCCAGCGTTTTCTGAACTGGTTTCAAATATATCAACAATCTTCTCCACTTTTATTGGGGAGCATTATGTTCATGTCAATGCTACATATGTCAATGTGAAATGCGTTGCTCCCTATCCTTCTCTTTTGTCATCACAAGATAACATAGACAGGGATGTGGATACATGACCAGGTTTGTCTACCATACAATGTCAGAGAGAAATCCATTCGTAGTACCATGAACAAAAGTGTGTTTTGTCCACTACTTTTTCACTGCCCAGGGTTTGTGAAAACACTGTTGCACATGTTTGATGTTGTCCAAACTGCACTGTTGATGAGATGATATGTTGTTTATAGCTATGGGATGCTGTACACTACTGTGGTAAATCCCAAATATTTGGGGCAGCTGTATCTATTCACCAGACTACATCTACCACCATCTAGGGCTAGTACCCACCAGCTCTCATTCATTTGTGAAATGAATGTGCTCACCATTTGCATCCTGGGTTCTATTCTAGTTTAGAGCACGTACAACAGAATGAGAGGTGAGCAGCAGGGATGTACAGAGACTCACGATTAATGCAAAGAAGGGAAAAGCTAGAGTACCAATCGCTCAAGCTTGATGTATCATTCCTGTTGCATGTACTATTGGGCAGTGGGCAGTGCACTAACGGTTTTCACAGAAAGACCAGGCCAGCTCATGAGAATTCCAAGACTGTACAATGTCTCCTGTTGTATAAAGTGGACTCTACCTTTGTTCTTTGTTTGCCCATTATATCAATAAGGTTCCTTAGACCCAGTCTCATGGCAAGTTTCTGAAATGATATTCAACATTCCAAAATGCCATGAAATAAAATGAGTGTGTCAGCTTTTGAGAAGCAGTATATTTATGCCGCACATAAAATGTAAGGGAACACACCCGGGAAAAAAGCAATCTCAATGTTAATGTCACTGTCGTTCCAAAATTCAGTCACTCCTTTGAGAAACTATATGTACAGATTTCTTACTGAAAATTGTGAGGCTTCTCTTCTGTCAATAAAGTGTTTTAACTGTTCCATGAGAGTAAAAATTTAAGGACTCCATATTAACCTAGGATGCAGCAGTTTTGGAAGCACCATTTGGAGAGGTAGTCAAGTAAATAGTGGAGCAGTAACAGTGCAAGGAGCCAAGCAA
Source organism: Chelonoidis abingdonii (assembly GCF_003597395.2). Taxonomy (NCBI): domain Eukaryota; kingdom Metazoa; phylum Chordata; order Testudines; family Testudinidae; genus Chelonoidis; species Chelonoidis abingdonii. Next base: position 49,893,676 of record NC_133769.1, on the reverse strand, counting down.
CTCTGAGGAGCTGCCGGCTGGTATGACCATATGTTTAGTAGCTGCAACTATGCCAGCTAACCACTCAAAGGAGCTGCCGCATAGTGTGTGTAAGGGGTTGAGAAGAGATGCTGAGCCAGCTGAGGAAAGCCAACTCTGAACCAAAAAGGTTGCAGTGTGATGGGATTGCTGCCAACCTTTGCATGCCAGTACTGAAGAATTAAGAAAATTGGACAAAAGAAGAAACATTTTTTTAGTGCCCATAGTTGCTCCTTCAGTTAATCCAGCCCAGTGTGTTATGATACTTAGTATATTCCTAAATCATGACCAGAAGTGATTTTCAGAAGAGATACTAATTAAAGTTTTTGTTATTTAGGGAAGAGTACTGTAGCTTTAGGGTAAGCATCATGTGTCATTTCTGTTCCTGTGGAATTCTGTGCGTATTACTGTATAGCTTGATTGGTGTAGGATATAACTGGTTGTTAGTGTAAACACTTAAAGTATTCTATTTTTATAAAAAATGTTTATTTTTAATGACATATACCAGGTTTGGTCAGGGCACAAAATACTGCACTGTGAACCTTTCAGAAAATGTACGTCAGCGTTTGAGTCATACATTGTAACAAGGTTTAAAATGACTGTGTAAATATTAAGGAGGAAAAGAACTGATTGATACTCCATCTTAACTATAATGTAGCCATTGCTGGAAATCAAACATGTTAACATGTGCAAGGTGAGGTAGTGTTTAGAATGGAGCTGATTATGAGGGAGATTTATTGTTCTTCAGAAAGAGTGTTACAACTGAAAGGTTTCTAATGAGAGTGGAGTGTGTGGGCAAACTATGAGCTGATAATACTGTATTGTATTACACCACCACTTTCATTTCAGATGCAAATATAACTATAAATTGCTAAAGGACAAAAGGTTCTACTACAAGGAAAAAAATCATCTCTACAGTCATTACAATGGCTAAGAAACTTTATGACAGAAGGATTTGGGGCGGATACTCCAAAGCCGTACGTCCATGCTCAAGGAAGGCTGCAATGTGAAAAAAAACATTTTTACTATTTATGAATTTTGCCTGATATAGTTAATGTTGTGTCTGGGACACCTGTTAAGGGTATGTGATTCTGGTAAGGATTTGATGTTTGTCAATTCATGCATTTGCAAATGAGCTGAATGGTACTTATGGTGATAGTTGTTGATGTGACCTAATAAAAGTTATTAAAATGCAGTATTGTAACATTCTGTGTGCCGATAATTCATGTTACTACTATTTGTATTTGACTGTTAAGATGACATAGGCCTTTATGTTCCTTTCCACTAATATGAGCAGGGAGATTGGAAACTTGTGAAACTCGACTGAGGGAGTAAATGGGAGGGAACAGTTTAGACACACAAAAACATAGGGATTGCCACAGTGGATCAGACAAATGGTCCATCTAGTCCAGTATCCGATCCCAAGGAATGGCCAGTACTAGGTGCTTCAAAGTAAGGCACAAGATGCCCTATGATGGACAATTGTGGCACAGCCTGTCCATTAGTAAGTCTCTTCCAGACAGTAAGCATTTGGTGCTCAGCTTCTGTTCTGGAGCAAGAAGGTTTGTATCTTTTACATTTTTGTCCTATTTAATGTAACTAGATTTCTCTAGTCCTGAATCCCTCTAAGCTCCAGGTCTCACTGACAATTTGTGTCAGGGAGTGTCAGAGGTTAATTAGGCATGATTGTAGGTCAGGGGCACGGGAGAGGATTTCTCCTGCTGCATTTCCCCCCCCCTTCATTCCCCAAGTCAATGAGAGCTCTGTGAGGTGGGAGGAGAGTGGCGACAGAGGGAGGGCCACATTAGCACTACACTTTCTAGCATGCTCCTCTCTAAGCGAGGTGGCTATCTGAGTGGGAGTTAATTCTGCTCTAAGATGGGTGGAATCAGCTGAAGTGCTGTCAGATGCACAAAGCAGAGAAACAAAGTGTTTTTCCCTTAGATTTCTCCCAGTTACAGCAATCTCCAGGATGACTGGGAGCATGGGCAGGAATGCAGTATTCAGCAAGAGGTAAGTGCCTTAGTCACTAATTCGGTGGCATTGATTCTGGTTCTGATTTCACGTATGCAGTGGTGAAAGTGCTAGTACTGATAAGGCACCAGTGGCTGCCAGAGTTGTAACTCCTACGTTGTGTAGACCTGGCGCAACGGTGCCTGAGATGCCAATGGTCCCTTGGCCTGTCTATTCTGTATTGCGCCTACTGATGCTGGAGCTGAGCTGGTGATAGCATTGGTGGGAAATGTTTGGCAGAAAACAGGCTAGGGTTGAGACATTCAAAGGGGAAACGTTAGGCAGCTCTTTAAGTGCCATGTGGCTTGCTCTGAAGGGTCTCACAGAGTGCTCACAGACCGCAGATGAAGTCAAGGCCAGGGTTTAGCCCTATAACCTGTAAAACTGGATATCTAATCTGAATCTGATAAATACTGAAGAAGACAGGCAGAGAGAGAACATACAGCCTGTGGTGCTGTGCACTGATTTCATTTCTTAATACACTCCTTATTTCTAAGACACTTCTACTATCTAGCTCTATCCTCAGTATTTACATAGCCCTATTACCATAGGATCTGAGCTCTTCACAATCTTTACAGTGTTTTTCCTCACAAAACCACTGTGAGGTAAGGAATTACTATTACAGTATTAGACACCATTGTACAAGTAGGAAACTGAGGCACAGAGAGACTATGAGCTAGTCTACGTGGTAAAGCAGTGATACTCAGACTGGCTCGCAAGCTGCAAGTGGCTCTTTAATGTGTCTCCTGCAGCTCTTTGCAGCACATGATATTAAAACACTGTGATTTAATTATTAACCATTAGGCTGCTTTTACTATGTTATTAACCAATTGTAGAATTCTTGGTCAGTCATTTTGCTGTGATTTATAGATATATATAGCTATGAGAGAGACAGAGTAAGTAAATGAAACAATTAATTCACACTACTGTGGCTCTTGGATAATGCTGATCGCTAATTTGGCTCCTGAACCATTGAGATCTGAGTATCACAGCTGCAAAGGTTTTGCTGGTATAGCTAGCTATATACTGTTATTTCTATACCGGCAAAGCCCCCTAATGGAGATGCAGCGTATACTGGCCAAAGGAGTTAAACCATAAACCACCTTCCTAAATGACATATGTTGTGCCAGGCACTTTTGCCTGTATAAGCTGCATCTGCATGGGGGTTTTGCCACACAGCTGTTTCTCTTATTTTCCACACCCTTTACCAGCATAGTTATGCTTGCAGAACTTTGTAGTGTAGACCTGGCCTAAGTGACTTGCCTAAGTTTTAAATCCAAACCATTTTTGAGTTAACTAAGGGGTTAAAAATCAATGTCTAATTGGTTGAAAACAACATTTGTGTGTTCTAACTCAGAAATATCTGAAGAGTTTGTTTGGAGAAAATCTGACTTGTTGACTGAGGACAAGAATGAGCAACTTCAACCCCAAAGGTAATTTTGAAAAAAAAAAAAAAGTTATTGAAAATAAGGGTTTAGAATGAAAGTGCACTTTTGTTATGTCATAAGCCCAATACAACTAATAGTGTTGCCATTTTTCATGTCATTGAATTATTCTCCATTAGTACATCTTACATGTTGGGATTGAGGATTGCACTGGAAAAAGTCATCTAAAACTTCTTGATGAATCTGGAGATTTTACTGTAGTCAAAAATCAATGGCAGTGTCATCAGTCTGTTGCATTACAATGTATAGCAGAATGAAGTACTTAGCTGAAATACCAGATTTGTAATGCATTCCTCTGCTTCCTTCTCATGATTTGTTAAGACTTGAAGTTTGTGACTCTGCTAAAAGGACACCAGAATCACAAGACTAACACCCTTGGTTATGTGCTCTAGTAACTTTCTTTATATCATGCACATAAGATAGTGGGGCAGATCTTCAGCTGGCCTAAATTGGCATAGCTCCATTAAAGTTAATACCATCTGCAGTTCTGGCACATTAGTGCAAAAGCTAACATGAAAGCGGTCTAAGGTTTGAGAAATCAAGCCCACAAAAGCCAAGAGGTTAGAAACCAAGGGGTGAAATCCTGACTGCACTGAAGTTTTGCCATTGACTTAAATGGTGCCAGGATTTCACCCATGTTTTTAATGTAATGTTTACTCAGCCCTTTTACACAGCTTTTATATTTTACAGTAGACACTTAATAAATGAAATAAAAATACAATAAAGTTTCTACTAAAAACAAGGGAACTGGCAATACTCTACCACCACACTGAGCTGGCTAGGTGTTGCATGCTGATGTTTCTCTCCCTTCCACTGGTATTCTTGCAGGTTCGTTATTGTTGAAATATTAATTTGATAATATCATTCTAATTGGCGTATATAACTTAATTTATATAAGAATGTATGCCAATATTTCTATTACAGTTTCCTGGATTAGTAAGGCTTAGGAATCTTTAAAACAGCTTAAAAAGAATTTAATCTATGCGACAAATTCTACCCTCATAAATCATATGAGTAACTTGAGGTGAAATTTGGCCCCATCTCTGTAAATCAGGAAAAGATAGGTGTTCAAGGATGTAAGATATATGAGGAGAATGTGGCCAGAGACTGAGATGGAGTTTGGACTTTTGTGGTCTTGGATGTAACATAACATAAAAATAAATGTGAACCCTCAGAGGAGTTTTGTGAAGTTTCTCTTTAGGGGCATAGACCTTGACCCTGCCACAGCCTTTCAGGGAAACTCTGTGGAACTAAAAGGTCAGGTGGAATCAGGGGTAATCCTTGCACACCGGGCTACTGTCTGAATCCCCTATCAATTCCAGGAAGGGAGGTGGCTCCCAACAGAATGATACACAGGAAACTCCATGAGTGGTATAACCTAGATAGGGATGATTTGACCCTAAATCTCTCCCTCCTTGAAACCAAAAGTAGAGCTAACTTGTCTGGTTTTGACAAGAGATTAAAATTTGCCAGTTTTAATTACCAAGTACATTTGAACCTCTCCTCAGAATAAATGAGATTTGAAAATGCTCCCCTGGAGTGTAATAAGTGCTACTGCCAAAAACTTTAGGATACGGAGCCTGTGCCAAAGGGAATGCTTTGTACACGTTGACAGGGGGGCTTACTGACTTATTAAGCCACAAAAAACTACTTCAGGCTAGGGAGGCCTCTACTCACTCATCACACTTACGGCTCTAAAACTGAAGCATAATTTAAATAAGAAAGCTGAGTGGAAGTTTGTAATGTGAGTATGGAGACCGTTTGAACTTAATGGTGAATAGACATGTACATTAGTGTAAACATATAGATACTGACAGCAAAACTGGTCAGAATGAAAGTCACATCAAGTTCCAACAAACTGGCAGATGGTTTTCCAAAGCCTGGGATGTTGTGATGCTTCCAAGGGGTATGTAGGATTATGAGGCACCTCACTACCACTTGCCCTTACCGTGAGGATGTCTGTGGGTCAGCTCCTGGACTCCACCAGCCTCTGACAACACAAGCCCTACCTTCCAGGCCTCCACAGGCCTCACTCTCTGTACAAGTTAGCAATAGGCACCCACCAACTCCCGAGTTCTCCAAGCGTCTCTCTTGCACTGAATGCTCACAGAACTCTCAGCTTCTCTACTCCCAAATGAAAAAAACTCACCAGCTTGCTAGTTTCACCTCAGACTCACCACTGCACTTAACACCCATCACTTAGATATAGCGAAAACAAGAATGAAGTTTATGAAAGCAAATGATACTAACTCAGACTACTGAAAACAAGAAGTTGCATCTAAAACAAACTCACGGCACTCATTCTATAGCCTAAACATAACACACAAGACATTCCTCTGTCTCCTACAGACTAGCTTATCCCTAGTGTTTTTCCTAGCGTTCTCAACTAGGATGACTGAGACACTCCTTTCATAAGATCAAGCCTGCTGACAGCTTCTCTTCCCACTCCAAAGCATGAAATCTTGTCCCCTCTCCACTTCTCTTACGCAGTTACAGAACTTCAGAGACTCATCTTGGGGTTCCTTTGTCTTTGTAAATCCTCAGGCCTGTACCTGGCCCGGACAGCAAACAGACCGTGTCTCCAAGAACAGTCATTGTTTTTACACCAATTGAGTTGGCTCAGAGGTATACAATACACGAAGATCTGCCAGACAGATAAGTGTTTAGTAACCCCTTCCTACCTGGAATCTGTTTCTCACCTAGTTACCTGTCTTAATTTACCTACTTTAAGAACATAACTTTCAGCAGACATACATAACTCCTTAAACATTATCTGCACATCCACTTCACAAGAATCATGATTAAGGCTACAGTTTAGTCAAGGTACTTTTAGTAAAAGTCATGGCCAGGTCATGGGCAATATACAAAAAATCTTGAGGAGAGGGGTGCTGTTCGGGGTGGAGTAATGGGGGCACTTGGGGCCAGCAGCACTAGCTGCCAGGGGCTGCTCTGGCCGGCCAGGGACCACTGCCCAGAGCCATCAGAGCAGCAGCTGGTGTGACTGTCCCCAGGGCCACTCCAGCAGTGGCTGGTGTGGCTGTCCCACGGCCACCTGAGCAGCTGGCCCTGGTGCCAGCTGCTTGAGCGGGCCTGGGATCAGCCACACTGGCCCCTGCAGAAGTCACAGAGGTCACAGAACCACGATCTCCAGGACAGACACGGAGCCCTAATCATGATGACCAGTATGACACATGCTTTAAATAGAACCCTTACATAACCTCTTTTGGTGCATCCAGGGGATCCTTGTACCCCTATGCCAGTTGGTACCAGGAGGTTTCTGGGTCTTAATTATTAATCCTGGCCTGTCTCTCCATCAACTCAAATCCCCAGCCCTGCATAGTAGTAATTGTGCCAAAGCAGCTCTCCCTATCCGTGGGGAGAGGGATAGCTCAGTGGTTTGAGCATTGGGCTGCTAAACCTGGTATTGTGGGTTTGATCTTTGAGGAGGCTATTTAGGGATTGGGGCAAAAATCTGTCTGGGGATTGGTCCTGCTTTGAGCAAGGGGTTGGATTAGATGACCTCCTGAAGTCCCTTCCAATCCTGATATGCTATGGCTCTCTTGCTGGAATATGCAGGATTTTATCCTTCTCTGTAGAGGATTATTTGGTCCTATATTTTGCAGAATAAAACTCCAAGGAGGTTAAAATAATAATAATAATTAATAATACCTTCATGCCATTGAAAAATGAATGTCCATTAGGGGTTAATAGCCCATATTAAAAATACACTAGGAAATGTCCAGGCTTTATGCAATGCTTAGTTAAGATAATATCTGCAATATTTATGTGCTCATTCTGCCGAGTAGATGTTATAAAACAGACTCATTCATAAAATGTGGCATATGCTAGCAATGTAATCACTGAGATAGTTTTCAGCATGAATTCAGTTTATAGAGTTGTTTCATTTGAGTGAAAACTAGCCCCCCTCCTCCTTTTTTTTTTTTTTTAAATGCCTGAATGATGATATAGAATCTTTGTTCATTGTTCACACATTCAGCCACAATCAGGAAATTACAGAAGAAGATGAGATCAGAGGTTTTCACTGCTTGAGATGCCCGATGTCATCTTTTGTAGTTTAATATTGTTGCTTTTTTCTGTTATGTATTTATTTACCATCACTAATGTTTAGGTCTCGGTGGTCACATACTGGCACAGAAATGTCAGCAGCTATAAAAGTTACTGAAGGAACATTCTCTGTAAGGATCCTTTCCTTTGGAATGCTCTACTTCCCTGAGATCTGAATAACTCTCTTCCTCATTCCCCATTCCCCTTCTTAGCCCCAGTCTTTTGACCTTCTGGATACATTGTAAATTCCACGTCTGAACATGAAGCGATGGACATACTAGGTTGAGGGTGGGAAAGTGCAATGTTGATTTAAGCTGTACTGGTCACATGAATGGTAAGTAAATGATGGGAGGTAGGAAGGAGAAGCACTGTTGCATTGGATGCTTTATGTTTTGTAATGCCTGTGATGGTGTTTTTAAATGTACCTGAAAGGCATTCAAAGGATGGGTGCAAGGCATGTGGAGTGTCTTTTAGCATTCCCTCAATATCTGAATACATAAATAAAACATCTGGAGGAGCCGAGCGTCATTGATTCTGTCAATAATGTTATGCTGGAGCACAGTGGCTACCTGCAGGTGTGTCTTTGATCTATAGCCAATCACACACAACTCTGAAGCTGATGGGAATTCTAGCCACCATTCAATGAAGATAATGGATCAAGGATGACTACGCTTGGGTGCGTGGGACACTTAAGGAAGTGGAAGCTCAGGTGATTTTCAGCAGAATGCTTCCAGTCCCTAAAGAAGGAGGGCGAAGGCATGATAAGATAATGAAGATCAATGGATGGCTCATGGATTGGTGCTATGAGGAAAGTTTGAGATGATCGATCATTGGGAAGCATTCACAGAAAGAAGACTCTTCTCAACTGATAGATTCCACTTGAGTACCTGGGGTACTAATCTTTTGGGATCAAGTCTGGCATGACTGATCAGGTCTTTAAACTAGGAGATGAAGAGAGAAGGTTGGGAGAGACTCCTGAACTCTCCACTCCTGCCATCAATACCCAGGAGGAGGAAAATCAACTAAATGAAGCTATAGTAAGAGACATTGGAACACCTCAGAAGTAATAGCACGGACAGCATGGAGAAAGAAAATACAAATATTGATTGGACAAGTAGTCACAGTTAGTGAAAGGACTACATCTAACCCAGCTAGAAAACTGGGTGAGGTCCAAGGGAAACAATGTACACAAATGCAGAGTCTGGGCAGTTAAAGAAAGAAAGATAATGGTTGAGTAATGTACATCAAAGATACAATAAACTGTAAAGAAATAAGCAATAATATGGGCAAAACAGTATCTGTTTGGGTTAAAAATCACTGTAGCTAAGGATTGTAAAAGCTGTTGTGCTATTAGGGGTCTGCTATAGGCCCCCTCTTGCACCCCAGGATCAGACCAGATATGGATAGAGATCTCTTTAATGTTATTAGAGAGAGAAGTACCACTGTGGATTGTGTCATAATGTGAGATTTTAACTTCCCATCTATAGATTCGAGACTATATGCTACTAATAGCAATAGGGCACAGTTATTCCTGAATGTGACAGATGACAGTTTTCTTTATCAAAATGTTACCAGATGAGCCAGTAGGAGGAAATAACCTTGGATCGAGTGATCACAAGTTCATCCAGTTTAAATTAAATGGAAGGATAATCAAAACCAGGTTGTCAGCTATGGTCTGTTAATTCAAAATGGCAGACTTTGGAAAATTAAGGAAATTAGTTAAAGAAGTCAACTGGACTGAAAAGCTCAAGGACTTAAAACCAGAGGAAGCTTTGAATGTCTTCAAATCAACTATACTAAAACTATCTGAAATTTGCATCCAAGCAAGGGGGAAAAACACATGTAGGGAAAGGCTCCAGACCAAGCTGGATAAATCACCATCTGAAAAAGCTTACTAGGAGTAAGCAGCAAGCCCCCAGAAAATGGAAAAAAGGGACTGATCAGCAAAGAATTCTGTGAAGGTTAGAAAATGTAGAATGAGAATTGCTAAAAGTCAAGCAGAATTAGCTCTTGCCAAGGAAATTAAAATAAATAAGAGATATGTTATATGAATAAAAAGAGACTCCAGAAAGATAAGTGCAGTGTGGATGGGAAGGAGATTAAAGATAATCTAGGTATGGCCCCAAAACTAAATGGCTGTATCTCACTTGATCATTGCAGGGGCTTCGGGCACAGACGAGGATTAAGATATTGTGGGGCCTGGGCCACAGTAAGTTGGGGGCCCCTCCCCACTCCTGCCTGCATTCCCCCTTCCACCACCACCTCCCAGCACTCCTGCCAGGGTAATGGGGTCAGGGTGCGGGGGCTCTCCCTGCCTGCCCAGTGCTCCTACCTGGGAACGGGCTCCTGCCAGGGAGCGGGGTCAGGGCACAAGCCACAATAATATTAGAACAGCCTGCATGCAAGTGGCGATATCTTTAGGATAAGAATCCCTTCCAAGCCCAGAGCCTGTGCCCAGTTGCACAGGGGAGGGGGTGTCTCAGTACTAGGGGGTTACTGCTCTGCTTGAAGGGGCCCTGTAACTTAAAGGGGCCCTCTGCTCTGTGAGCAGAGACAGAGAAGGATAGTCTGTCCAGCAGGGAGGGAAGGGAGCAGCCCTGTTCTGACCTGGCACCCGGGAGAGACTGGCAGGATCCTGCCAGGGCTTTGCCCAGCATCACCAATCTTGTCCCTGGTGCTGACTTCCCAGCTTCCCACCGGAGTGGGGGTCACTGTCCTGCCAAAGCCTCTACTAAGGGAACAGCCACAGGGGCTGGCAATCGGAGGAGGGCTGGAGCCAGGCTCTGACAGGGACCACTCCCTGCTGAACCTGCAGCGACGCAGGCAGCTGGTGATGGGACGTACCCTCAGCAGAGAGGGGACGGACTAGGAGCAGACCCCCAGCAGGGACAGGTGGCCTCCGCACTTAGTGCAGTGAGGGATCAGCTACAAAGCACAGAGATGCAACCGGCTGACACTGGAGAGGGGTTTCCATACCTATGCTTGGCTAGGAGTGGGTGGGATGCACTGGCTGCTGCAGCTCCACCAGGGCACTGGAGTAGGGGCAGCACACCAGCCCCCTGATGGGCTGAGTCCTGCACCTGGACCAAGGGTGCTGTCTGGTGGCTGGAGCCTGCTCTGTACCCCACCCCCACCACAGGATGCTCGCCCATCCTCAAGGGTGCTTGCCTGCTCCACCTGCCTGGCGCTCCTGCTGAGGAGTAGGGTCAGGGCACAAGGGCTTCCCTTGCTCCCCGTCAAGAGTGCTGAACAGGTGGAGTGGGACAAGCCCCTACACCCCCACCCTGACCCCAGCAGGAGTGCTGGGCAGGCGTGTCATAAGTAGATAGGTAAGGTAAGGGTTAATTTTCTTTTACTGTAAAGGGTTTACAAAGGGAACCAAACACCTGACCAGAGGACCAATCAGGAAACCGGATTTTTCAAAAGTAAGGGTGGGAACCTCTGGAGGTTTTTGGCTTTGTTCTGGGTCTTTTTTTTTTCCTCGGCTGTGAGTAAACAAGCTTTTCTTCTAACTCCATCTTCTTTCAAATATTCTACTAAACATCTGTGAGTACAAAAGGAAACAAAGTAATCGGCTGTGATGTGCTTTGATTTGTATTTACATGGGTGTTGATTTGCTGGACTGGTTTAATTGGGCTATCTTTTAAATCAGACTGTTTATTCCTATTTTCTTATAAGCAAGAGCCTGTATTGAATTTCTTAATGCAGTATTATTGTTCTGTATTTTCTTTCTTTTTTTTTTTTATATAAAGTTTCTTTTTAAAACTTGTGGGAGTTTCTTTTCCTAGTGAGGCAAAGGGATAGAAAATTTCTGTACCAGGTATCTGTTCCCTCATTTCTGGACACAGGGGGGGGAGGGAAAGCCCAACATCTGTGTTGACTTTCCTATTGTCCCCAGGGCGGGAAAAAGAGAGAAAGAATCACTCTGTTCTCTTGTGTTTGAGGTTTTTTCTCTAGTTACTGCTACGAGACAAGGGAGGGGTGAATCTCTTGGTGTGTTAGCTGTGACTAGCTTTGAATGCATAGCCTCGGGGAGGTAAATAGCTCTCTTGGTTTTGCATTCAAGGAGTTAAGTATAGCATCGCCCAGGCTCACCCAGGGAAAAGGGAGGGGGGGGATGATGAGATAGGGAGACCCCAGGGGTCTGGGTCTTGGGGGGTCCCCCAGGGAAAGTTGGGGAGGCCAGAGGGGGTAACCAAGGAAACCCCAGGCTGATAAAAGCCTAAATCTTATCTGGTGGCAGCGAAATAAGATCCAAGCTGGGTATAAGCTTGGGGGAGGTTCACAGTAAACACTCAGATTTTGAACGCTAAGTCCAGATTTGAGACAGACGTTTACCACATGGAGGCAGCGGTTATGGGAAGTACGAATCCAGAAGCCAGTAGCTACATTATTTTTCTTTTTTCCTGCTAGGGATTAGCAGGGAGAAGGGGTTGGTTTTAAAAGTAGCCAGAGAGAAGTTTTTTTTTCTGCCTGCTTTTAGCAGCTTGCATTTTAGCAGAGTCATTAAGAGAACCATTACAGGTCTTTTGTTAAACAATTGGGACTTAAGTAAGTATCCCAGCCAGCAAACGCACACAGGTAATACAGTAGCTTTTGTTTGGTTCAATTGCCTATCAAACAGAGCCAGAGCAAGTCAAAGCCAGTTGCTAGGCAAATTTCAAGAGACAGAAAGCCAGCAATTCAGACAACAAACACCAGAGGGCACCACAACACAAGAAAACAGAAACCATGAGTTCCAAACATGCCCTAAAGCAGGAACGCGCGAGACTAGAGGCAGAGGAACAAACAAAAGCAGCCGATCACAAGCGAGACATGGAAAAAAGACTCCAAGATGGAGATGAGAGAAAAAAAAAGGACAGCTGCTTACAAAGAGAACAAGCAGCCCAACAGGAAGCTTACAACAGAGAAAAAAGCAACCAAAAGGCAGATTACAACAAGAACAAGAAAGAGCAGCCTTCAAAAAACAGAGAGAGGAAATAAAAAAGACAGAGAGAGCAGCCTACACAAGGAAATGGAAAACAACAGAAAGAAAGTGAAGAGAGGGACAAACAGAGAAAGCATGAACTGGAGATGGCCCTAGCAAAATGCTCCAACCACTCCTAACCCTCCGGCGCCAGTTGTTGTTCCACCGCACAGGAAATTTCCCAACTACAAAGCAGGTGATGACACAGAGACCTTCTTAGAAAATTTTGAAAGGGCCTGTATTGGGTACAAGATCCCTGAACGACCAGTACATGCTAGAGCTGAGGTCACACTCAGTGGACCCTTGGCAGACGTGGCGGCTGAAATGCCAAGGGACCAATGAACGATTTATCAACTGTTTCAAGCCATGGCCAGATCCAGAATGGGGATAACCCCGGATCACGCCCGTCGGCGGTTCAGAAACCAAAAGTGGAAACCAGAGGGGTCATTTCCCAAACACGCCTACTACGTGGGGAAGCATTGTGACGCCTGGATAGCAGGATCCCAGGCTCAAACCTTTGAACAACTGCGCCACCTCATGCAAATGGAGCAGTTCTTGGATGGTGTTCCTGAGGACATTACACGCTACATCCTAGATGGACAACCCAAAACTCTCACCGAGGCGGGGGAGATTGGAGCCAAATGGATGGAGTGGCAGAGAGCAAGAAAGCTACTGTAAAGGGGAGTGAAAACCCCAGGGGCCACACCGACAATAAACCCTACAACCGAGCGCAACCCACAATAAACCTACAACCGAGGGCAACCCAAAACCCACCTACAAACCAAGGAAGCCACAGACACCCTATCCTTCCACCTCACCAGTCTTCAGTAACTTACTTCAACCCAGTGACCCGTTATCTGGAAAATGCTATAAGTGTAATGAAACGGGACATATCAAAGCCAACTGCCCAAAGGCCAACTGCCCGAATAACCCCACCCGGGTGCAAGTCATTGCACCCCCAGCAAACCAAAGATCCCCAGGCCCAGATACCTCTCAAATCCCCTTGGAGCGAAGGGAAAATTTGAGAGTGGGCGGAAAGAAGGTTACCGCGTGGAGAGACACGGGGGCACAAGTGTCAGCTATCCACCAATCCTTCGTCGATCCCAAACTCATCAACCCAAGGGCCAAAGTGACCATTTACCCCTATGTCACAAGCTGTGGACTTGCCTACAGCTGAACTGCCTGTCCAGTACAAAGGCTGGTCAGGAATGTGGACTTTTGCAGTCTATGACAATATTCCATCCCCATGCTACTGGGGGAAGACTTGGCCAACCAAGTGAAGCAGTCCAAGAGAGTGGGAATGGTTACACGCAGCCAAACCAGGCAAGCTTCCAGACCCATTCCTGTTCCTGAGCCGTCCACAGAGAACCTGTCTGTGTTACCAGAGACCCAGACTGAGGTAGTGGACCCGATCCCATGTCAACGGCTGAACCAGCCACAGCACCTCCAGTCCCAGACCCGGAACTGGAACAGCAACCAGCACCAGCACAAGCAAGTGCAACCACACCTTCAACCCCAACGCCAGAAGGGACCAACGAGCCTGAACTGGCAGAAGCAACAGACAACCATACCGAAGAGGCTCAGCCAGAGCCTGAAATACCACCAGGTGCACCAGCGGACAGCGGTACACCAGCTACAGAAACAACCCCATCATCTACATCACTTCCAGAGGGACCAAGCCCAAGTCCCCAGTCTGAGGAAGAACTGGTGTCCCCAGCTTCAAGGGAACAGTTCCAGACTGAGCAGGAAGCAGATGACAGCCTTCAGAAAGCTTGGGCGGCGGCACGGAGCAACCCACCGCCTCAGCTCTTCTAACCGATCCCGGTTTGTTATAGACCAAGGACTTTTATACAAGGAAATTCTTTCTGGTGGACGCCAGGAAGAATGGCAGCCGCACAAACGGTTGGTGGTTCCAACTAAATACAGGGGGAAGCTCTTAAGCTTAGCCCATGATCATCCCAGTGGCCATGCTGGGGTGAACAGAACCAAAGACAGGTTGGGGAAGTCCTTCTACTGGGAGGGGATGGGCAAGGAAGTTGCCCAGTATGTCCAGTCTTGTGAGGTGTGCCAAAGAGTGGGAAAGCCTCAAGATCTGGTCAAGGCTCCTCTCCAGCCACTCCCCATAATTGAGGTCCCATTTCAGCGAGTAGCTGTGGATATTCTGGGTCCTTTTCCAAGAAAGACACCCAGGGAAAGCAGTACGTACTGACTTTCGTGGACTTTGCTACCCGATGGCCAGAAGCAGTGGCTCTAGGCAACACCAGGGCTAAAGCGGTGTGCCAGGCCCTAACAGACATTTTCGCCAGGGTAGGTTGGCCCTCCGATATCCTTACCGATTCAGGATCTAATTTCCTGGCAGGCACCATGAAAGACCTGTGGGAAAATCATGGGGTGAATCACTTGGTTGCCACCCCGTACCACCATCAAACCAATCAATGGCCTGGTGGAAAGGTATAATGGAACTTGGGGCCATGATCCATAAATTCGTAAATGAATACTCAGCGGACTGGGACTTAGTGTTGCAGAGTTGCTCTTTGCTTACAGGGCTGACAACATCCCAGTTTAGGTTCTCACCTTTGAACTTGTGTATGGCATGAAGGTTAAGGGGCCATTACAGTTGGTGAAGCACCAAGGGAGGGTTACACCCTCTCCTGGAACTAACATTCTGACTTTGTCAGCAACCTCCAAAACACCCTCCGACCATTCTTTAGCCCTTGCTAGAGAAACCTAAGGATACAGGAAGAGCAAAAGGCCTGGTACGATAAACATACAGAGACATTCCTTCAAGAGAGGAGACCAGGTTATGGTCTTGAAGGCCAACAGGCCATAGATGGAAGCATCATGGGAGGGCCATTCACGGTCAAGAGCGCCTGGAGCTGTTAACTCCTCATAGCATTTCCAAAGTCCTCACTAAACCCAAAGTGTACCATGTTAATTCTCTCAGCCTTTATTCCAGAGACTTACAGGTTTGCCAGTTTACTGTCCAGGGAGCAGAGGACGTGAGTGGCCTGATGGCGTCTACTATGACGGGAAAAAGACGGCGGTGTGGAAGAGGTGAACCTCTCAACACCCTGGAACATCTGCAGCGGCAACAAATCCGGAGCTTGTGCACCGCTTCGCACCATTGTTCTCAACCATCCAGGACGGACTGAACGGGCATACCACTCCATTGACACAGGTAATGCTCATCCATTAGAACACCACCCTACCGGGTGTCCCCTCACGCACAAGCTGCTATAGAGCGGAGATCCGGAACATGCTACAGATGGGTATAATCCGTCTCATCTCCAGTGCATGGGCATCTCCAGTAGTTCTGGTACCCAAACCAGATGGGGAAATACGCTTTTGCGTGGACTACCGGTAACAAATGCGGTACTCGTCAGACAACTATCCAATGCCACGCACCGATGAGCTATTGGAAAAGTTGGGACGTGCCCAGTTCATCTCTACAATAGACATAAACAAAGGGGTACTGGCAAGTACCGCTAGATGAACCTGCCAAGGAAAGGTCAGCATTCGTCACCCATGCAGGAGTGTATGAATTTATGTACTCCCTTTCGGCCTGCGAAATGCACCCGCAACCTTCCAGAGGCTGGTAGATGGTCTACTAGCCGGACTGGGAAATATGCAGTTGCCTACTCGATGATGTGGCCATTTTTTCAGACTCCTGGCCCGAACACCTAAACACCTGAAAAGGTCTTTGACCGTATGACAGGAGGACTAATGTTAAGGCCAAAAAGTGTCAAATAGCCAAAACAGAGTGACTTACCTGGGACACCAGGTGGGTCGAGGAACCATAAACCCCTACAGGCCAGGTGGAGGCTATCCAAAAGTGGCCTGTCCCAAAGTCAAAGAAACAGGTCCAATCCTTCTTAGCTTGGCCGGTATTACAGGCGATTTGTACCACACTACAGCCAAATCGCTGCACCACTGACCGACCTGACCAAGAAGTCCAGCCAACACAGTTAAATGGACTGATGAGTGTCAGGAAGCCTTTACCCAACTTAAGGCGACGCTCACTCTGACCCGTGCTAAGGGCCCCAGACTTTGACAAACCATTCCTAGTAACCACCGATGCATCTGAGCGTGGTATAGGAGCAGTTCTCATCAGGAGGACCGGGTCAGGACTTCCATCCTGTTGTGTTTCTCAGCAAGAAACTATCGGAGAGGGAAAGCCACTGGTCAGTCAGTGAAAAGGAATGCTATGCCATTGTGTACGCCTGGAAAGCTCCGCCATACGTTGGGGACGGCGTTCCAGCTACAAACTGACCATGCTGCGCTAAAGTGGCTCATACAGCCAAAGGGACAACAAGAAACTTCTTCGTTGGAGTCTAGCTCTCCAAGATTTTGATTTGAATTCAACACATTTCAGGAGCTTCCAACAAAGTAGCTGATGCACTCTCCGTGAGAGTTTCCGGAATACACTGGTTAAAATTTTCCTTCAGATGTAGAAGTCTTGTAGTTTACATGTTTAGAAGTATATGTAAAGGTGCATGTGTTGTATTGCTCTGATTAGTTTAAAGTTCTAGGTGGAATCACCTACAGTGAAATTTTACACTGTCTGTGATTTGGGGGCGTGTCATAAGTAGATAGGTAAGGTAAGGGTTAATTTCTTTTACTGTAAAGGGTTTACAAAGGGAACCAAACACCTGACCAGAGGACCAATCAGGAAACCGGATTTTCAAAAGTAAGGGTGGGAACCTCTGGAGGTTTTTGGCTTTGTTCTGGGTCTTTTTGTTTTCCTCGGCTGTGAGTAAACAAGCTTTCTTCTAACTCCATCTTCTTTCAAATATTCTACTAAACATCTGTGAGTACAAAAGGAAACAAAGTAATCGGCTGTGATGTGCTTGATTTGTATTTACATGGGTGTTGATTTGCTGGACTGGTTTAATTGGGCTATCTTTTAAATCAGGCTGTTTACTCCTATTTTCTTATAAGCCATATTCCTGTATGAATTTCTTAATGCAGAGTGTAGTATATGTAAGTTCTTTCTTTTTTTTATATAAAGTTTCTTTTTAAAACTTGTGGAGTTCTTTTCCTAGTGAGGCAAAGGGATAGAAATTTGTACCAGGTATCTGTCTCCCTCACGGGACGACAGGGAGGGGGAGAGAAGCATTACATTCTGTAATTACAGCATTACATTCTGACTTTCCTATTGTCCCCAGGGCGGGAACAGGACGGGAAAGAGAGAAAGAATCAACTCCGTTCTCTTGTGGTTGAGGTTTTCTCTAGTTACTGCTACGAGACAAGGGAGGGGGAATCTCCCGGTGTGTTAGCTGTGACTAGCTTTGAATGAATAGCCTCGAGGGAGGTAAATAGCTCTCTTGGTTTTGCATTCAAGGAGTTAAGCATCGCCCAGGCTCACCAGGGAAAAGGAGGGGTGGGAGGCTGGGGATGAGATAGGGAGACCCAGGGTCTGGGTCTTGGGGGGTCCCCGGAAAGGTTGGGGTGACTGGGGGTAAAACCAGGAACCCTAAATAAAATCCTGGTTGGTGGCAGCGATATCAGATCCAAGCTGGGTATAAGCTTGGTGGAGGTTCACAGTAAACACTCAGATTTTGAACGCTAAGTCCAGATTTGAGACAGAAGTTTACCACAAGGCGGGGGGGGGGAGCGGGGTCAGCGCATGGGGTCACCCATTTTTCCAGGGTCCCCAAATTGGCTGGGGCCCCTGGGCATAGGCCCTGGTGGCCCAGTGGTTAATTCACCAATGCTCAGGCACTGGTGCACTTCAGTCCCTCCTATTCTCTTCCTGTGGCATAATAGTCTAGTATCTTGTGAGCTGTAATACTCACAAGATCTCTTAGCTATCAGCTCTATGTTCTTCGGCAACCAGTGTGTAGAATCCAGCCTGCCTGACTCATGAAAGACATCCCCCACCACCCCAAGCATCTGCTTGAACCAAAGCTGATCAGAAGAAAGATGTCCAAAAGGCAATGAAAAGGTGGTGGAAGACACACCTAAACCCCTCCGGATAAGGATGGACAGGATTAAGGAAACTCCCCTAGCCTCATCTGCATCAAAGACAGGACAGGGAGGCATTTCTGTTAGCACACAGAATGGAGAACAGAGATTCCAAGGCAAGAACCGCATTGAACTCTGGGACCAGAAAAGCAGGGATGCACTGCATGATGGAGGATCTCTGCTCCAGATGCTAATGAACCTGTGCCTGCACACACCCAGCTCAGCAGTTATCAGACTAGTAAAGAATCCTTGATTGATATCCAAAATACTGAAGCTGCCTAATTGCATTGTGAGCTCCCTCCAAGGAGCACCGCCCATAGCCAGGAATGATCAGCTCCCATTGTCTAGACTGAACAAAACAACTTTGGTATTCTCCCTTATTTACACATAAACAAATCTAGTGTTCTCCCTTGAACCATTGTTCTTTCCCTTCAAAAACCCCTACCCAGGCTCAAGTAAGTGCTCTGATGCCTGGATCCAAACTCTGCATCAGTTCTACTGGGACTTGATCTTCTCCTGACTGATCATGCTGGGGGCTCTGCCTGTCTCCAGCACTCCAGACCCTCAGCTGCCACCACCATCTGGGACCCCCAATCGATTCAAACCATGTAGTGGAGAGAACCTAACTCTCTCTAAGTACAGCCTTCTGAACCTGACTTGTGTGATCAGTTATAGTTTTCTAAACCTGACTTTTGTAATCAAATTTAAGTTAGATTTAATATTGTAATGGTTTTGCATGTTTGCCTCCCCTCGTATGGTTATTACCTGGCAATAAATAACTTTCATAGATTCATAGATTCTAGGAGTGGAAGGGACCTCAGGAGGTCATCGAGTTCAGTCCCCTGCCCTCATGGCAGGACCAAATACTGTCTAGACCATATCTGACAGACATTTATCTAACCTACTCTTAAATATCTCCAGAGATGGAGATTCCACAACCTCCCTTAGCCCAATTTATTCCAGTGCCAAAACCACCTGACGACTTAGACTGTTCTTCCGAATGTCCAAACCTAAACCTCCCTAGTTTAGTTTAGCATTGTATTGTTCTGTCATTAGGGCTAGTGAAAGTTTTCTCCTCCTCCTTATGACACCCTGTTTAGTACCTAAAACTGCTATCATGTCCCGCTCTCAGTCTTCTCTTTTCCAACTAAACCAAACCAATATCTTTCAGCTTCCTCGTCTAGTCATGTCTCAAGACCTTTAACATTTTTGTTGCTTTTCTTGGACCTCTGCCGAATGTCTCCACATCTTTCTTGAAATGCGGTGTCCAGAATTGGACAAAATTACTCGATTTTGAGCGCTAACCACCAGATAGAGCGGAAGAGATGCTTGTGTCTTGAAATCACACATTTATGCATCGCCAGAATCTAATTGCTTTTTTGCAACAGATCACATGTTGTTTTTTTCAATAGCACTCAAGCTTGTGTCTCACAAACCCCTAATCTCTTCTGCCGATTACACTTCCTAAACAGGTCTCTTCCCATTTTGTAGTGTGTGAAACTGATTTTCCTTCTAATGACACTTTGCATTCCTTTGTTAAAACTTATCCTGTTTACCTCAGACCATTCTGCCAATTGCCAGAATCATTCGATATGACCCTGTATCTCCAAGCAGTGCAATCCCTCCCATTTATCATCTGAAACTAATAACTGTGATGGGGCAAGCCGATGGTTCGTAAGTAGTTTGGACAGTAGTTAGCCCCAGGCTAAACAAAATCTCCTGTACCATGGTAACCAATGCAGTTTCAGGTAATCAACACTGGGCCAGATTAAGATCTTTCTAGAAAGGCAGTGAGATAGTACATTATTGGAAACCCTGAAGTCAATCAAGTGCTGGCTGAACTAGTTAAAAAGTGCCCAGTTAGTCGAATAGGTGTGCGTGTGAGAGGGGGAGCAAGAGGCTTCAAGAGCTAGCTGAGAGATGCTACTGGGAGATTGAGAATTATCAGCAATCAACGTTATGAACCAGGAGAAGTCCTGTTGAGCTATAAGGTTTGGAGGGCCATGGGAATTAGCCAAGGGGTTGTTAGCTGTCAATGCAGTTACAGATACTATAGGACAGCCAATCACGGCCCTGGGCTGAACCCGATTATGAGCGGCCCGGTTCGCCCCCAACTGTCCCACTCCTGATCAGACACAGAGGAGTTGCCCAGACTGGTGGTTCGACCAGAGGATGATCACTGAGTGAGCAAGTCCGCCAATAAGCGCAGGACCCACCAAGTAGAGAGGAACTTGTCACAACGTATTTCCTATGCCAATATTAAGTCCTGTTTATTAGATATTGAACAGAGCCGGTCCCAAAACAGACCCCTGCGGAACCCCACTTGTTATACCTTTCCAGCAGGATTGGGAGCCATTAATAACTAGTCTCTGAGTACAGTTATCCAGCCAGTTATGCACCCACCTTATAGTAGCCCCATCTTTCATGATTTAGCTGGTTGGTTCTCTCTTTCTCCCCCTCATGGGTGTTTTTTGGTTTCCCCATTTGCTCTGCAGCTACTCTCCTCATACCTAAGCTAAAGATCCCTGCAGTGCCCAGAAATCCTGTGGGGTTTGCTCATCAAGTGGGTTACTACCAGAACAATTGTAACATGAAAATGGGGATAGGGATGTGCTGAACGTAGAATATATGAGGCTGGCAGAGTGGAAGTGCTGTTCGACCCAGCCTGCTGAGTCCAGGGGCATATACGGGTGGCAGCTTGAAAGTGCTGCTCAACCCAGGCTGCTCAGGTGTACTCTATTCTGGTGCAGTGCCCATGGCTTATGTGGGTGGCAGCTTGGAAATGCTGCTTGACCCAACCTTTTGAGTCCAGGGACATATAAGGGGTCAGCTTAAGAGTGTTGATTAACCCAGTCCTCGCAGACGTGCTCTGTTAGCGTGTGTGTGTGTTCATCTGATTCTAGGGCTGGAAGAACCCTGCCCGGGGGAACTTAGACCCTGCAGGATAGCTCTGTTGGGAGGGGACTTGCAGAAGGGAAAAGTAGAGCTCCGTATGAGAACACGTGACACAAGCAAGTACATTGTTAGAATTACAGAACCCCCGCCCCCCGCCCAAAAGAGCAACCCTAATAAATAAGCATACCCCAAATTAACGGGCAAACCTGGTAACAACACTGGGCATGGGCCCTGGTGTAATTCAGTCCCTCCTATTCTCTTGCTGTGGCATAAAATAGTCTAGTATCCTGTGAGCTGTACTACTTTGGTCTAATTTCGGTTGCGGGATTCAGAGTATGGGTGCTGGGTGATGTTTATGGCCTGTGAAACACAGAATGTCAAACTAGATGATCTGGTGGTCCTGCTGGCCTTAAACTCTACAAAGTAATTAAACTTCTTTAAGGAATAAGATAACAAATAATAAACATCACTACCCAAGAAACTAGGTTGCATGCAAGGCTGATCAGAAGCTGAGTTATGTGGTCAGAGGGGTTTCCCTGGGAACTGATTGCAAACAGGGCAGCTGTGTGTGCCTGTGTATGAAAGAAGTAGAAAAAAGAACTAGAGAAAGCCAGGAGACAGTGAGAGAAACACTGGTATTTGGGCACTGAAAACAACTTGAAAGAGAGAGAATAAGATTCTTTTGTATAGAATGCTGGTTGGAAACAGGTTTGAATTACTGAGCAAGGAAACTGCATCCTATTGTTTGTTCCTACTGTGTCAAGGAAACAGGACTTTGTGTACAGTCTTGGTAAATAAGCACCCAAGAAATAATCTGACTCCATCAATTTCTTCTCCTAACAAAAACCACCAAAAAGGTCTCAAATTTTGGTTAGCTGCTCGGTCTAAAGGGGTAACAATAATTTCAGTTTATTTATAAGGGGAAATTGGTAAGAATATTTTAAAATAGGCAAATCCATGCTACATCTGTGATCAGCTAAAATCACATGAACACATTCAGCATGAAGGCATGATCCAAGAACAATGTCTAAGGAAGTGGAGATCAAAATTGGCTGTGAAATTCTGGGCTTGGAGAAAGAAAGGTAGGGGAACTCCCCAAGGTAATTAGGCGACATCAGGGTAATATGATGAACAAAGACTTTTTCACTTCCTCCAATTAATACTCCTGACCAAACTCTCCTTTGTGTAAACGTTGCTGGAACTGTGACAGGTACGGTAATTTCCTGGACAAACTGTATTGATGTAAATTAATGTTGGCCAGGGGTTATATGTAATTGCATAGGGGAGAATAACCACAGCTCCTTCAGGAACCAAGAACCCTGGGGTGGGGGCGTGATCAGGCAAATTCACTCAGGCTGTAACACAGGGTTTCTCAAACAGGGGTCGCCACTTGTGTAGGGAAAGCCCCTTGTGGGCCAGGCTGGTGTGTTTACCTTCCCATCCACAGGCCCGACCAATCGCAGCTCTCACTGGCCGTGGATCGCTGTTCCAGGCTAGTGGGAGCTGCTGGAAGTGACGGCCAGTATGTCCCTCGGCCCCATGCCGCTTCCAGCAGCTCCCATTGGCCCAGAGCAGTGATCCACGGCCAGTGGGAGCCGTGATCGGCCAGACCTGCGGACGGGGCAGGTAAACACACCAGCCCAGCCCACCAGGGGCTTTCCCTGTACAAGCAGCATTCCCTGTTTGAGAAATTGTGCTGTAACACCTCCAGAGAGATGCTACCTCCTGGGGATGCTTTCCTGTACTGGTTCAAATTGGATTCTCCAGAAGCCAACAGACACAGAAAGGATTTTTGGATAAATAGCCTGAGTTTAAACTGACCCAGGGCCTTCTATCTCATCCAGAAAATGGATAGGACCTTCTCTCCAATGGACCCATTCCTTAGGGAAGAGTTGGAAGAACTCACTTCTACCAGAGCACTTGTTGGAATTGGAGTGATCGCTGGTAAGCTTATTTGCATGCATGCATGTTCTTTTATTTTTAATATGTTTTCTCTGTAATTCTTTTACCTCAAGAATAAATGTGCTGTCTGAGAATGAGCTGTGTGGTAACTTAAAATCATGGGCAATTATGCTGTTTATATCCTCTGACAAGATGACAAAGCAGGCCTGCTTAGGCAGTCTGCCTTGCTGGGGAATTATGCAGTGTTGTTGGAGCGGTGTCAGTCCCAGGATATGAGAGAGACAAGGTGGATGAGGTAATATCTTTTACTGGACCAACTTCTGTTGGTGAGAGAGACAAGCTTCTGAGCTTACACAGAGCTCTTCTTCAGGTCTAGGAAACTTAGTTAGAGTGTCACAGCTAAATACAAGAGAGATCAAGGATGATGAGAACAGAGTGCAGACCCTGACACCTGACAGGAATTAGATTGTTGGAGCCCATAGCATGAGTAGTTTCAATATAATTCAGAGAAGATCTAGAGACAACTAGAAGAGAAGTCAATAGCCCATTCGTTGTTACATAGTTAACTTACCACCAGTGTCAGGGTGTGATGTTGCAGGGGTTTTCATCTGTGGTGCAGGCCATCTGTCTTCGTGCACCACTCAACCCTTTAGCTGAGAAGCAGCTAGTTGAAACCCCTTCCAGGCTAACAAATGTCCAGGTATAGTCCAAAGTCCCAAGGAATCATCCTGTCCTCTGAGCGCTGTGCTCAACACTTTCCTGGGCTTCTGCTGCCTTTCCCCAGCTCAGGTATCAAGAATTGTCATGCCCAACCAAAGTCTTCCTGCAATCTACAGCCTCCAACCATCTCTGGCTCTTCAGCCTTTCACAGAAGCAACCAAGCCTGTCTCCTCCCTATGAGTTCAACCTTCAGACTGAATTCTCTCCCCTTTGATAGAGCCCAAGCGTCCATTAAGTTATCACCTGGTCCTTCCTTAATTCCTGTGGCTAATTTTAGTACTCCTACTGCACTACAATTAACTTTTAACCCTTTTCCAGCCCATGATGCTCTCACCCCATCACACATCTCTTTCCCATCCCCATCTCCAGACAGTACCCAACTGGATACTTTTCTGGGTACCTCATCAGGTGGTCCAAACCACTGTTTCAGCTTCCAGTTCATGCACCCACATAAATCATAGATCTTTTTCCTCCAGGATCTCTTGCTATATCTCCAGCCATTCTCTTTCTTGTGTGACCTTTTGTAGGGCCTGACTGGCAGACACCAATCTTTTCTGCAGTTTCCCAGTCTGTGTACCCTGATCCTTTCCCTCAGCCTTCTCTGATTTCTCCCAAGGTTGAGAATCAGGTTCTATGGTTAGTGCAGACTCCTCTGCCCTCTCACAGAGAACGTCCTTTTCCCAAAGGTCTGCCCAATTTTCTTCCCCTTCAGTGCCGTTGGAGGCTTGTTCCTGACTTCCTGAGTCTTGGCACTTTCGTTGATGGATAAACTTCTCATGATCCAATTCCACCTTGGTTTGTATCAATTCCTGTTCCCATTTGTCTGCTCCGAACATAATCTTCTACTGGGAGGCTTTCACTTATCCCATCTCTGGCCCTCGCCTCTTGTCATTTCACCACCAGGCTTTGAAGATGCTTAAAAGCTTTCTCTTTGGCCCTTTCAACATCTCCTGCATAGACAGTCAGGTCTCTCTGATCACTTCCCTTCTGTTCAGCAGGGCTATGTGACCCCAAGCCTGGTTCCTGGGCCAGGGCTGACTTGTCACCTAGCAGCTCAGGAAATACTGAGTGTTGCCTCAGGTTTGGAAAACCCCACCTGTCTCAGCCCACAGTCATGGGCGGGGAGCTACCTTACCACCCCACAGCCAGCACCGCCGACCTCGTACTTCAATATCTGCCTCTGCTCTTCGGTACACATTGCTCTTCCCATGCACACAAGAAATGTGTACCAGCAAGTGTCTGTCCATCTTTATTAATGGAAGGCTATTGCCCCCAGGCTGATGTCTGTCCAAAGCCCAAGTCAACCAGGTGTGACCCTTCTCCAGTGTTCCGAGGGCAGTGAGGCACCTCACTACCACATGTCCTTAGCATGAGGAAGCCTTGTCTGTGCCTGGCCTGCATCAGCACCCTGACTCCACCATACATGAGCCCCACAACCAGTCCCATCTCAGCACATGCAGGTTCCTTTGCAGGTTAGCAATAGGCACACTCCAACCCTTGACCGCTCCCTGGAGTGTCCGGCCCCTGTTCCTTTGGACACTTACAGTATTCAGACTGGCTGTTCCCAAATGAACAGTAGACCCCGGCCTACTTGTTACATCTCAGATCACAGCCCCACTTAACCCACAACATCTCAATATGTTTATAGTGAAAACAAGTAAAAGTTTATTCAACCAAGTATAGAGATTCAAGTGACAGCAAGTAGAAATATTAGAAACAAATGGTTACTTATAAAGTAAAATCATAACATGCATTCTAGACCCTCGACTTATTTAGCTAGATATTTTCATGTCTTAATGAAAAAAGCTGACTCAAAATCCATCCAGAGTTTTTCAGCCAGGCTTGACTATGATCTTCCATTCATGAGACAAGTCATGATGTCAGCTTACTTCCTAGGGAAAAAATCCAGGGTGTCTCTTGGTACCTTTAGATATATAAGAACAGTCCTTTTTTGTAAACAGGTCAGCCCCACTGCTATTTTTTTTCCTGTGGCCTCCCTCTCTTATTGACTTTGCAACTTTTAATCAGCATCTGGTTCCATGTGCAAATAGGCATACATGTGAGACACACAATACAC
The DNA here is from genome assembly GCF_003597395.2 of Chelonoidis abingdonii. NCBI lineage: Eukaryota > Metazoa > Chordata > Testudines > Testudinidae > Chelonoidis > Chelonoidis abingdonii. Next base: position 49,867,611 of record NC_133769.1, on the reverse strand, counting down.
AATGACCAGACAGAGAGATAAGTGCCTGCTATCCCCTGCCAGAATAGAACCCGACCTGGTAAACTGCCTTTAACTTCAAGGCAGCCTTCACTACAGATAAAGTTTAAGAAGTTATGTATCTGTACATTCACTTGGCAGTTTTTATGATGACCAGTTGGCAGAGACTTTACATGCCACCCTTTGGTGAATTGTTGTGCATATACTTGGCCCAGGGGATTCCTGTAAGACTCTATGCCACCCTTGGCACAGAGAGGTTCCTGGGTCACTCCAAGCCCTTTGCTACTCAGTCCCATAGTCTAGTGGGTACTACATATGGTAGGGTTTGACCACCCCATCCACAAACTTGGCTATAATAGCACCCCAGAGAGCTGTATTCCATAAGGCAGCAGATAAGGCTGACCACAGCAGAAACAGACCACGTAGTGTTCCCGATTGCCCTCTAATGGTCACTTGCAGGCCTGTAGGAACTGTTGGGGTGTTTTTAGCACCTCCTGTCCCTAATACTTAGAAATCTAAAAGTGTCTTTCCTCATCCATCTCCCTTACCCTCTGGAGTTTGGAGTTCTCCTTCATCCTCCCTCTCTTCGTAAAATATCCTTAATTTAGGCCATTGCTCAGGCTGTTTTATGCCACTGGCTTTTAGATAGGCCTTTGTCCTCTCTACAGTTCTTTGGTGGATTGTGGTTGAAACCTTCAGACCCAACTTTACTCTGCAACAGGCAGAACTTGTAAAAACTGTTCTAAGACTACAAAATCCAACACTTTATCCAATGAGTTCATTTATGGACATAACTGCTGTTTTGCCAGGTTCTGTTGGCTTCTGAGCCACCCGTGGGAAAGGCTCTACTCTCAAGAATAGTTTGTGGCCTTCCACAGTTAGTCTCCTTTCTGATAACATATGATTTTGCTTGTTCATCCGAAAGGGCACAGGGGCACCCAGGATGCCCACTGTTTAGGCCCAATCTGACACTATTGCCACTCATTTGAAAGCATATAAAAATGTCTCCATGTCATCTCCAGGTAGGGTGACCAGATGAGAGGAAGAAAATATTGGGACATGGGTGGGGGTGAGGGTCACCAGGAGAGGGGGGAAAAAAAGGTGGAGTGCTGCCAGCGGAGGAAAAAAAAAAAAAAGGCAGAGTGCCGTGACATATCAGGACAAATTGTGTCCCGACCAAACATCAGTCAGGACGCATGACAAATGCCTAAATATCGGGACAGTCCCAATTGTATCGAGACGTCTGGTCACCCTATCTCTGGGGCCTACTTTTGATGGGATCAGGACTGGTCTACTAGGGTCCTCTTCCCATGGAGCCACCCATCTGTCAGGTCCCCATATCTCAAGGCACTGGAGAAAATGTTCTTGCTGTAACTGTTGGGCCTCTTGCTGGTTCTGCTGTCCTTGTGAAAGTCATAATAATGTGAGTCTGCTCCTCTTGTGCAGCCAACGTGAGGATGTTTTTCTCCATTTGGCTGGCTACCTTAATAATAATAATAAACCCTTACGCTGTCTCTCTCTTTCCTCCTTTCCCAGAGTGGGGAATGGTTAATACCATTTTTGGTATCATGTATTACATAGCTACTCACTACCAGGGCACCCCAGTGCATCAGGGTGTGATGTTGCAGGGTTTTTTGTCTCTGGCACTCGTTGCAGGCTGTCTACCTTTGCATGCCAATCAGCCCTCTGGCTGAGAAGCAGCTAAAACAAATGCCTTCTTGGGTAACAAATGTCCAGGTATAGTCCAAAGTCCCAAGGAATCAACCTGTCCTCTGGGACTTGAGTTCAGCACTTTCCTGGCATTCCACTGTCTTTCCCTGGCTCTGGTATCATCAAGCACCGTCCTGCCCAACCAAAGTCTTCCAGAGGCCTCCAGCCTCCAACTGGCTCTGGCTCTTCAGCACTTCACATAAGCCAGCCCGTCTGTCTGCTCCCTTCAGACTGAATTCTCTCTCCTTTTATTTGGCCCAGGTGTTTAAGTTCCCACTTGACTTTTCCTTAGTCCCCATGGCTAATTAGGTACACCTCTTGCACCTATGCCATAATTAACTATTAACCCTTTTTGAGCCTATAATGGGTTTTACCCCATCATAGGTCCCTTCACTGATCTTAGCGATGAAGGGGGAAAGGAAGAAAAGATAAGTGGATAAAGAAGTGGAGTTGCGCATTACTGGATTTCTGTTTGTTTGATGATGAGAAATGTTAGCACATGCCTGACTGCTGCAGAAAGGGAGCCAGGGCACTGGAAGAGGTTAGGGATGAAGAAAGGAGGTGGGAATGAGAATAGGAGCAAGGGAGATCAACAGAAAGGACAAGACAAAGTCCAGGTGGGATGGGAGGAAGCAGGGAATAATCAGGATACCTCAAAATAGGGACTGGGATGACAGATTGGGAAAGAATGGGTGAAAAGGAGAAGGGGGAGCTTGATTAAGTTAGGGTGGCACAGTATTTTAATGGTATACCATCACTATACTCACAGGCACCGACTTTCTTCTTTCTGGGTGGGTGCTCCCCGCAACTCCCGCTCTCTCCTGAGGCCCTGTCCCCACTCCGCCACTTTTCCCAAGGCCCCACTTCGTTCCACATCTTCCTGCCCCCGTCAAACCTCCTCCCCCAAGCATGCTCCACATCTTCTTGCCCCCACTCCGCCTTCTCCCACCAGCACCTTCCACCCACCGCGAAACAACTTATTGGCGGGGGTGGCTGGTGGGTGCTGAGTAAACACTATTCTTTTTTCCCGCCCCAGAGCACCCACAGGGTCCTCACCTATGACTATAGTGACCATGATAGTCAAAGGAACCAAAGTTGTTTAAAAGTTCCAGAAAATATGATTAGAGCAGGAGACTGATAGCAGATGTATTACAGTAACTTTATCAGTATTGCAGCACCCAATCATTAATCTGAATCTGTTCTAATAATGTTAGTTTAAGGTTAGCTCCACTATTTCAAAGCACAAGGTCTCGTGTAACCCAAACAACTAATTGCAAACTCCTTTTTCAGCTAATCAGTCTCTTTGATTCAAAAGAAATTAAACCATCTCCACCCAGTGACTTCACTGGCATTTGATCTACAATTGGACTGAAGTTAAAAATTAATTATTCTTCCAACATATTGATTACATGACTATAAACATAAAAGCAGCAGCCCAGAACAATGTACGCTGACCTTCTGTTGAAACAACATGTTTATTTTCCAAAGGAAGCTAATTAAAGTTTCAAAGACCAGTTCTTTCTAGCAGAGGAGAAAGCAGTAGTTAAACTAAAACCAACAGTGCCATCTAGTGCCTCAACATGTTCTTAAATAATAACCAACCTCTGTATTAGATTTTACATTTCAGATGGTGCTCCTAATGCTGAATAGAAATAGCTAATGACTGATGAATGAAAATGACTCAGCAGGCTTAAAGTCTCCCTGCAAAGTCCTTCCAACATAAAATAAATGGCTTCTAGGCTGACAAAATCTTTGGTTTTGTATTATTAATAATAGCTGTTATAAGACTATAACAACTTGTCTATTTGATTATCACTGCAACTGTGAATTAACTGCTATAGTTAACTCTACATTAACAATAACTTTTCAGCCAACTGGATTACATCTTTACAGAAAACTGAAATTGAACTACTCCTTGTTGTCTATTTTAGATAGTATAATTGTATTACACTGAACTATTTTTTCTGCACTGCAGTACTACCATTTGGAGTTTTATGACTGGGGTCCCACATAGGGCTGATCTACACTACAGGGAAAAAAATCGATCTTAGATACGCAACTTCAGCTACGTGAATAACGTAGCTGAAGTCGAATATCTAAGATCGGATTACTCACCCATCCTCACCACGCGGGATCGACGTCCGCAGCTCCCCCTGTCGATTCCGGAACTCCGTTGGGGTTGGAGTTCCGGAATCGATATAAGCGCACTCGGGGATCGATTGTAACCCGCCGATACGGCAGGTAGTGTAGACATAGCCTAAGACTCTTATGATACGGAGATATGTATCTTGAGAAGCTGTCCCAGGGAGTTAAAATAGGAAGGGAGAAAGGGAGGCAACATTTTCCGATCAGTAGTTCAGTGGATAATGGGATCTGTTAGACAGATTTACCTTTTGATCCTTTTCTCTAGCTATTATTATAGAGGGTTTTATGGACCAATTCTACATCAGAAAAAAATAAGTAATTAAATAAAATGATTTCATTTTATATAAAGTAAATGTTGTTCATTTCATAGAATTTAAGGCCAAAGGGACCATTATATCATCTAATCTGAACTCCTGTGTATCACAGGCCATTAAATTTCACCCAGATACTCCTAAATTGAGCCCAATAACTTTGGTTAAACCAAAACAATGTTGATAAAAATGACAGAGCCCAATCCCACATTTAGTCAGTGCATAGCCCCATTGACTGACTCCTATCAAGGCCACATGCATGAATAACGGGTTTGCAGGACTGCACTCTTGTCTTTTGCTGTTGTTTTGTTTTATACTTGATTTAAGACGCACTGTTCAAATGACTAATTCAAGGTGTCTCCTATTATAACAGGCCTGCACAACATGCGGCCCATGGAGGCTCACTGTGCGGCCCGCGACGGGGAATCAAAGGGCTCTGGGCTGCCCACAGCAGCGGGATGCCCAGAGCTCTTTAAATCCCAGCTGCGGCCGGGATTCAAAAGGCTCTGAGCTGCCCGCAGCAGTGGGGAGCCCAGAGCCCTTTAAATCCCAGCCGCGGCCAGGATTCATAGGGCTCTGGGCTGCCTGCAGCCGCATGGAGCCCAGAGCCCTTTAAATTCCAGCTGCGGCAGGGATTCAAAAGGCTCTGAGCTGCCCACAACCGCGGGGAGCTCAGAGCCCTTTAAATCTCAGCCACAGCCGGGATTCAAAAGGCTCTGGGCTGCCGCAGAGATTCCTGGCCGTGGCTGAGATTTAAAGGGCTCAGGGCTCCCGGGGGTTGCAGGCAGCCCAGAGCCCTTTGAATCCCGGCCGAGGCTCCAGCGGATGGGGTGGGACTGGGATTTAAAGGACTTGGGCTCCCCTCTGCGGCAGGAGCTCTGGTCCCTTTAAATCCCTGCCCCAGCCCCGCAAAGCTCCAGTCTCCCCCAGTCGCCGGAGCCCCGGGCCCTTTAATTTGCCCCTGACAGCTCCCAGCCACCTCTTCAGGTGGGAGCCCCTGACTGATTTAAAATCAAGTATCACCTCCCCACCCACAACCTTCCTTTTTGGCCCACAGCTGTTTTGGTGGAGCAGCACTGGGGAAGGAGGATTTGTTTCTGCAGGGCTGGGCGGTGCTGGGGCGGGGTGTTTCCGCTAGGCCAGGAGGTCCTGGGGGGGTGTTTCTGTGGGGGTGGGTGGTTTCGGCCCTCAGCTGTTTCCTTTGGAGAAATGTGGCCCTTGACGCTTTATGAGTTGTGCAGGCCTGTATTATAAGAATGCTGCCTTTCAAGAACACTATACACTAGTTTTGCTTTCCTTTCCTGATGTTCTGCAGTTCTCATGAAGCACAACATGGAGATTATATTTGGCGCCTCACAGTAGCCTGAGATATATATTTATTGTCTATTGTTAACTTTGAGTGACTGTACCATAAAAAGGAGCCCAAGGTAAAGGTTGTAAATCCTGTAACAGGAAGAGAAAGATTATAATCTTGATGCCAATTGCCTCAGATTCCTTTCTACTGTGAGGATTCATATTTCACAGTGTTTTTTAGTCTTGACTTTACTAATCTTACACCCAGGGGCAATAGTGTAGGGTAAGACTCAAATGACATCAAACATATTGCTGTATATGGCAAATGACAAAAAGAAGAGTCAACTGTGCATTATTTAGGTTTCATATTTTATTCTCTAGGCAAGATTGCAATTCAAGTCTCTCAAGCCTTATGTCTCTCAGGCTATGTCTACACTTATGGTAGCATATAGAATACAGACACTCCACACCTGCCTAGCAATGTAGACGGTGAGGCACTGCTTAGGCATGCAAAGTAAAGATATTCCAGAACCTTAAGGTATAAATCAGGGTGGCCAAATTTACTGACCTTCTGAGCTGCATACGGTAATCTTCAAAAGTTCAAGAGTTGGGGAGTACCTGCTGGGACTCAAGGCTTCAGCAGAAGTGGGGCTAAAGTCCTGAGCCCCGGCAGGTGCTTCCCACAGAGCTGAAGCCCTGAGTCCCACTTCCTTGCTAGGCAGAAGCCAGAAGCGATGAGTGGGGGGAAGGGGGTACATAGGATCATGTGACCCACCCCACCCTCAGATTTTTTTCCAGGGTTTGCTGGCCTCGCTCAGTCACATGGTGCCTTTGAGCCCCACTCCGTGCATGGCAGCTGCTAGACCTGGCAAGCTGGGAGCCATGGGGAGAGGCAGCAGCGAACAGCTGAGAGCTGCAGGGAGAGCTGCTGCTTTTGCTGCAGCCTCTCCCTGCAGAGCTAACACCTGGGAGTTGTAGGCAGGGGCCACTGAGGGTAAGAGGGGGGCCTGCCTGGGGGGGGCCCTGCCTCAAGCTGTTGGTAGGGCCCAAACCTTTAAACTGTATTCCCACCCATGCTCAGCGGGCACCAGTCATCTCTGGCAGAAGCCCCTAACCCGACCACCCTCCCTGTGCCCCCCCGCCCCCCATCTGATAGGTGAAGAATTGGGGGTGGAGGGCATGAGGGTGATCCATGAGCCACACTTTAACTGTAAAAGAGCCACATCTGGCTCACAAGCTGTGGTTTGGCCACCCCTGGTATATATCCCACATGGCTCTCTACATCCCCAAGCAGTGCCTCCCTCATCTACACTGCTGTTTTCATACTGCATTGATCCAAATCCATTTAACAGAGCACTGAAAAGAAGTCATTACCTGTCTCAAAGTTTAAGGATATACTGCCTGATCTAACCAGCGCACAAGTGTTCACTGTTTGTGGTATCAAAAATGGGTTCTGGCATATTGAACTTAATGATCAGGTACTGCTGGTACAAATGCCTACGGGCATCAGCCCGGCTGCAGAGGTGTTCCAGTGTAAACTGAACCAGGCACTAGAGGAACTCTCAGGCTGATGTAGATGATGACATTCTTATTGTAGGAGAAGCAGATGACAAAGGAGAGGCAATCCAGGAGCATGACACCAATCTGTGACATTCCTAAACAAGTGCCAGGAGCAAAATAGGCTGAATGCAGACACGCTGAAGCTGAGGAGATACCTGTTAGCTTCTGAGAGACTCCAGATGGACCCTGAGAAACTGAGAGCCTGTGATAGGGTGTACAAACCCCACACTTGGCAACAAGGGGCTAAGGAACTACTCTGGGCCCAGCCAGCTCCACCCCACCATACCTGTAGGAAATGCTCCAACTAGAGTAGGAGTTAAAAAGCAAGGGAACAGCTCATTTGGTGATAGACCAGGAAAGAGAGCAGACCTGCAACCTGCAGTGCCCAGCCTCAGCAGACGTCCTCCAGGAGATTGTCAACCATCACTCCCTGGTGGATGTCTGGCATGACTACCACCAGGATGACATCTCGACGTTCACCTTTGTCCGGTTGGAGGCCCATTGGTCGCACCACTCCTGGTTGAACTGCATTTACTTCTCATGCTGCCACCTTTCACGGGCCCACTCCTCCAGCATCTGGCCGGCCCCGTTCTCAGACCACCACCTAGCAACTGTGATGGTCTCTCTTTGCACAGAGAGGCCAGGGCCGGCCTATTGGCACTTTAATAACAGGTTTTTAGAGGACGTGGGCTTCGTGGAATCCTTTTGGGAGTCCTGGCTGGTCTGACGAAGGTAGAGGCGTACCTTTCCCTCACCAAGGTGGTGGTAGGACATGGGGAAGGTGTGCCCCCAGCTCTTCTGCCGTGACTACACCCAGGGTGCCAGCCGATGGAGAGATGCGATGATAGTGCAGTTGGAATGGGAGGTCTTAGAGCTGGAGAGGTGTCTGGCCGCCAGCCCCGAGGATCCATCCCTCTGCAGAGAGTGTCGGGAGAAGCAGGAGGAGCTCCGGGCCCTCAAGGACCATCGGGCCCAGGGTGCCTTTGTTCGATCCCGCATCCACCTCCTTTGAGAGATGGATCACAGCTCTCACTTTTTCTATGCCCTGGAGAAGAAGACGGGGGCTGAGAAGCACGTCACCTGCCTCCTGGCAGAGTATGGCAACTCCCTCACAGATCTGGCAGAGATGTGTGGGAGGACCAGGGCCTTCTACGCAGGCCTTTTCTTTCTGGATCTGACCGATCCTGATGCTTGCAAAATGCCATGGGACAGACTCCCGACAGTCAGTGAGGGCGACCGAGACCGGCTAGAGCTGCCTCTCACTCTGGCCGAGTTCTCGGAAGCCCTGCGTCGCATGCCCACCAATAAATCTCCAGGCATGGACGGACTGACCATGGAGTTCTACCCAGGACCGGCACTAGGGTTTCTGGTGCCCTAGGCGCCGGGACATTTCGCCGCCCCGCGCGCGGGTCTCGTGGCTCTGGCAGAGCTGCCGCAGGCATGCCTGTGGCAGGTCCACCGGAGCCACGGCTCTGACCCGGGGGGGGGGGAGTGCCCCGGGGTGCCGGGTCGCGGCGGCGGCTCCCTGACCCTGGGGAGGGGCGCCTGGGCTGCGCGGCGGGCTTCCTGACCCCGGGGCAGGGGACGCCCTGACCCTGGGGGGCGGGTGGACGCCCTGGGCTGCCCGGATGCGGCGGCGGCTCCCTGACCCCGGGGGGGGGCGCGCCTGGGCTGCGGCGGCGGCTCCCTGACCCTGGGGGGGCGCGCCTGGGCTGTGGCGCGCGGCTCCCTGACCCCGGGGGCTGGGGTGCCCTGGGCTACGGCGCGGCTCCCTGACGTGGGGGTGCCCTGGGCTGCCGGGCTGCGGTGGCGGCGCACTGACCGCGAGGACACCTTGGGCTGCGGCTGCAGCGCAGCTGCTGCCGCTGGCAGCTCAGCCCCTCCAGCAGCAGCGGCTGCAACCATTTAAAAAAATTTGGGGGGGTGCCACTTTTTGGCGCCCCCAAATCTTGGCGCCCTAGGCAACCGCCTAGTTGGCCTAAATGGTTGCACCGGCCCTGGTTCTACCTCATGTTCTAGGACATCCTCGGCCTGGACCTTGTCACCATCTGGGCCGAGTCTTTGAAGAACGGAGTCCTCCTCCTGTCATGCAGGTGTGCCATGCTCGCCTTTCTCCCAAAGAAGGGGGACCCCACAACCTTCGGAATTGGTGTCCAGTCTCACTCCTCCACACGGACTATAAAGTCATAGCGAAGGCCATCTCGCTGCGGCTGGGTCCGTGCTGGTGGACTTGGTCCATCCAGACCAGACCTACACCATCCCGGGCCATACCATGTTTGATAATCTCCATTTGGTCTGGGATCTCTTGGAGCTCGGGTGTAGGGATGGTCTGTCGTTCGCTCTCTGTCCTAGATCAGGAGAAGGTGTTTGACAGGGTGGACCACAGGTATCTCCTGGGCACTCTGCAAGCGTTTGGCTTCAGAAACCAGTTTGTGGGTTTTCTCCAGGTTCTGTACGCCTCCATGGAGTGTCTGATCAGGCTTTGGGCAGTGAGTATGGCAGGGGTGCTCCCTCTCGGGCCAGCTGTACGCTCTGGCGATCGAGCCCTTCCTCTGTCTCCTCCACCAGAGGCTGAAGGGGTTGGTGCTGCGGGAGCTGGAGCTGTGGCTGGTCCTGCCGGCATACGCTGATGACATGCTCCTTGTGGTCTAGGAGCTGGGCGACTTGGTGTGGGTGGAGACTTGCCAGGCCATCTACTTGGCGGTCTCCTTCAACTGGGTCAAGAGCTCTGGCCTGATGGTCAGGGATGGGTGGCAGGCGAGCTCCCTCCCACCCACACTTCAGGCCATCCAGTGGAGCACGGGTCCACCGCTCTATCTTGGTGTTTACCTTTCTGCTACACGTCTGTCTCCGCCAGGGAACTGGCAAGGTTTAGAGGACAGGGTGGTAGAGCAGCTCTGGAGATGGACAGGACTACTCCAGTACCTTTCCCTCCAAGGGAGGGTGCTGGTGCTCAATCAGCTAGTCCTGTCCGTGCTCTGGCACCAGCACAACACCCTGGTCTCCGTCCACCCACTTTCTTGATACCAACAGGTATGCTCAGCGTCCCCGCTCTCCCCAGGGGTGAGGTGCTGCCAGACAGTGGCAGAAGGCAAAACCCCAGCACAGGGAGAAGCAAAAGGGATAACAGTTACCCCAGATGGGGTGAGCCACCTGCCATGCTTGCAAAAACAGGGTGTGGGGAAGCCAAGGGCCTTTTTTTTTTTTTAGTATTTCCCCTTGCACAGGACATTACATCTCAGCATGCACTTCTCTGGTCTGTGTCCTCAAAGGCACAGGGCTTTCCAAGGCCTAGACAAAGCAGCTCCTCTTTATCTGATAATGTACTGAGGTGCTACAGGCGATGATTCAGTGAAGTAGTTTTTGGAGGCATATGTAAAAATATGTGTGTCAGATTTTGAGCGTTTAAATGAATCCCTTGCATGTTTGCATAAAGTCTCCTAGCAGCTCACAAATTTACCTTGTCTGCTACTGATTCCTTGAATTGCACTCCCTTTCTTGTCATCCATTTTAAATGTTATTTTGCTCCTTTAAACTTTTTTAAATGCTATTTTTATTATTCTTATTGCCCTTAGCACTTCATCATGTACCTGTCTCAACATTGTGCAGATGGATGGCATTGTGCTATTTATTTATATTTTAATAGCAAATAATCACTGAAAATATTTATAAGTAAATAGTTGCTAGTAGTTTTAGCAATGTCAGCTGATTCTAGTATAGCACTTCCTATACTTTTACTGTGATTTTTAATTTGGAATTTTTAATTCCAAATTTTTCTTTTTCCTTTTATAGCATGAGTTTATTGTCTTGGATTATGTCTTTTCTAGTCTGACTGATTTTCTGGGCTGCTGTCAAAACTTTCATTTTCATTTGATCCACAAATGGAGATTGCCTTTCGCAACGGTTATTTTGAGTGTCAATCCAGCCCTTACCGCTTTTTCACGCGTCATTGCCTGTGTGTAGAACTTGGTTCCCAAATATTCACTAAGGGCACTATACTGTGTCATATTAATGTAAACCCTTCGCAAAGGCAAACATCTACTGTAATTTTTACTGAACATAACAGCTATACTGGGTCAGACCAATGGTCTAGCTATCCCAATATCCTCTCTTCTCACAGTGCTAGGTGCTTCAGAAGAAATGAACAAAGGTCAGTCAGTCATTAAGTGATCCTGTCATCCACTCCCAGCTTCTGGAAGTCAAAGACTAGGGACACAGATACCCAGAGCACCCAGGATTGCATCCCTGACCATCTTGGCTAATAGACATTGATGGACTTATCCTACAGGAACTTACCTAATTCTTTTTTCAACCAGTTATCATTTTGGCCTTCACAACATAATGAACACACATTTACAACCCCAAGATTGATTGACAACTACAAGAATTCAAAAACATGAGTTATACATCCCAAATCATGAAAGTTTAAAAAAAGAAACATGATTTGGGGTTCTTTTTATGTGCTTTTTTGTTCCTGAGACTTTATGGTGCAGAAGGCCCAGATCCACAAAAGTAGGAGCCTGAGTGAATCTTGGCTTGGTTTCGTACTTTTGCTGTTACTGCTCCCAAATTATTCATATACCTAAGGCCATGTCTACACTACAAACTTATGTTTAAGGCTACAATTGTTTCACAGAGATCACAGAATCCATAACTTCCAGTGACTGCCATGAATTCAGCCCCGGTGGCCAGGAGCTGCAGGTTCCACCCACCAAGCATGGTGGCCGGGAGCTGTGGAGTTCCCCTGCCACCCGGTGGGGGCCACCTGGGGCTCCGAGCCACCAGAGGCAGTGGGACTGCAGCTCCTGGCCACCATGGGGGGCCCCCAGAGCTCTGAGCTGCCGTGGGCAGTGGCAGTACCCCAAAGCTCCCGGCCACTGTGGGCAGCAGAGACACCCCCCCCCCGAGTTCCTGGCCAGCGAGGACAGTGGGGTACCCCGGAGCTCGGAGCGGGTCCCCGCAGCTGCCCAGATGCTGCAGGCAGTATGGGGACCCTGCAGCTGAACTCCCCATTTTTAGTAAAAGTCATGGACAGGTCACAGGATGCCACACATTTTTCTTTATTGGCTGTAACCTGTCCCTAACTTTTACTAAAAATATCCATGACAAAATTTCAGCCTTACTTATGTTAACTCAAGTTATGGCAGCATAGAGTCACATCAGTTAGTATGTCACTTGTGCATGTGCCTACTTGGCTCTTTCTGTTGGTGGTGAGTGTACTCACAGGCACGCTTGTAATTACTATCTCCGTGACACCACTGATTTCCTGAGGAAACTATAATGCATTGGTCACCTCCCAGAAAACACCATCCTAGCCACCATGGATGTAGAGGCTCTCTACACAAACATCCCACACACAGATGGAATACAAGCTGTCAGGGGGGGGGGAGTACCAAGAAATCGGGCACTACCCAGTCAGTCAACCAGTTCATTGATGCATCGTAGGGGGTACGCATCGAATTGGGACACTTCATTCAGTCAGCAAAATGATTACAGAATCTCATGGTACCATCAGGTTTAGGCACTAGAACTATTGGACTGCACCACTGACTGTAGGATTCTTCAATAATGCCTAAATTCTAACATTTCTTTACTTCAGCCCTGATTTCCCTCTTTGGCTGCTGGGATTCGGTAGGGTCTCAGTGTTACCTTGGCTCCGGGGATCGTGCGGATATGGTGATAAGGTCTCAGTCATCCGCCCCGGTTTTGTAGAGAACACATCTCGATTGCGATTAATCATGTTGGCTGCCTCAACCTTTTGATTTGGCGTCAAGTCGGTGATATCCTCACTTGCTCGTGTAAGTTATCCTTCTGGGGAAGGGTCTCCTGGTGACTAAGCATGCCTCTTGATCATGCCAAGGTTTTAGAAGATTGATGTGTGAAATTTGCTCAGGTTCCTGCGCCTGGCTGCGCACCTTATAGTTTAACTCTGCCACAGCTTCAATCACTTCAGTAGGATCCCTGCCACTGGGCCAACAGCTTGCTTCGCTGTGGGCACCAGGACCATACTCGATCCCCTGGTTGGAACCGTCAAAGCTGCTTGGTGGTTATAATGGGTTCATTGGGTCTCCTTGCTTTCTCCAAGTGTTCCCGTCAAGGAGTGAATCGAGCTATCCGATCCCCATCTGTAGTACATGCTCGACTATGTTCCTTCCGGGGCTCCTCTTCCCAGGTTTCTCTGGCATATATCAATATGCCCGAGGAGGGCGCCCATATAGTATTCGAATGGAGAGAAACCTGTGGAGGCCTGTGGGACTTCCCGGATGGCAAACATGAGGTAAGGCAATAGGTACCATCTTTCCCACATCCGCGGCTCACCACTTTCCTGATCATGGGCCTTGGAGGGTCCTATTGAAACTTTTCAACAGGCTGTCTGTTTGTGGTGTAATACAGAGGTCCAGGGCTGTCATGGAGCAATGACAGATCTTTCACACATCCGGACACGAAAGGTGTCCTTGATCAGTCATGTATCTCCTTGGTAGCCCAACCGGGAAAAGATCTGTAGTAGCTCTTTAGCTATTCTTTGGAAGCTGTTTGGTAGGGGAACGGCTCTGGTAACCAGTTGCATAGGTCTATACAACCAGAACATGTTGGTGACCCGAAGCTGTCTTCTCCAGGGGCCCAATCAGATCCATGCCTATGCATTCATGTACCTCTATTACTGGAAGAGGTATCAAAGGGCCCGCAAGTGTGGCAAGGGCTATGTAGCTGCAATTTGACAAGAAGTGCAGTATCGCCTGACATCTTATGTACTCTGGCAGAAGAACCTCCGCAGGATCCTGGCCTGGGTTTTCTCTACACCCTAGGTGCCTCCAACAGGTGACTGTGGGTGAGGCTCAAATAGGCGTTTGATGTTTTTGTGGCACCAGAAGTTGATGTATCTCCTGCTCCTGCATTTGCACCACATGGTACAGGAGATCTTTTCTTCACTATAAAGTAGGGCCTGGACCACGGACCTTCCCCCCACTGGTGCCCCATCTATCTCAGCCCACTCTTTCCTGACGTTATCATATCTAGGGTCCTGTGCCTGTCCTCCCGAAAGTCTCTCTCCAGGACTAACCTGCCTGAGCTCCCAGGGCCAGCTTCTGTTTCTTCAACGGCTCATCGCCGTCATGGCTGGGCCAGCCTCCGGCTCACCTTGTGTTGGTAGTTTCTCTGATGGCTGCTCGTGTCCATTGCCTACTAGCGCGGTTCTTCTGGCCTGGGGTCAGGATCGGGTTCCAAGCCTCGCGCCTTTCTTTCCTTTTATTATATTGTTTTGTCTTCCGGCTTTTGGGGGCAGAATAGACCTGAGAACTCTGAAAACATTGGGGGTTGACATTCCCCCAACGATGAGTCGCTGCCAACAGGGTCCCATCTCCTCCAGCCTCTCTGGGGGAGTAAATTACAAACTCTGGATAGTCCCTCCCAATGACTACAGGATATGGGAGTTTAGGACTACGCCCACTGTCACCTCAATGGGGTCCCCTGAACCTCTATCTCCCACTGGAATGGTGGGGTATGACTCACGGCCCATGCACGCATGTCACGCACATGTTTGGCTTGTAAGCAGCTGGCTACTTTTACCAGCTTAACAGATATATAGGGTGATAGCACTTCCGAGTCAACAGCGCTGTGAGTCCTTTACTCCATTATCTCACCGGCCTGGTGTAGTTATGTGGGGCTAATGCGACGCCCGCAAGGTGGATAAGGGAGCATGGGACTTGCCAGTCCCCCAAGTTGCATTGCTGGCCTCGGTGCTGGGACACTGTGCTGCTATGTTCCCCACTCCCACATGCATAACATCTTATAATTGTTTCTAATTCATGTCTCCTATCATGTGGGTAGGGGGTTTAGTCTCAGGGTTTTCCCCACTCAGGCCCAATCTCTTCCTTCTGGGGTCTGTTGCGGTTTCAGCCCCACTCTCTCTCCACCTAGGACTCCCCAGGGTTTGGCGGCCCACCTTCCAGGGCTAGGGTTGGGTGTTTTGCTACGAAGGGGGCTTTCCTTGGGTAGTCGGGTCAATTCCCTGCTGTCATGCATCTTTCTACCAGCGTGATCTCTCATCGTAGGTGGACGGATCATTCTGACCTACCCATTTGCGGAGATCTGGTGGCAGTGCCTCATACCGTCATGACCCAGAAACCTCTGTATCTCTTCGGATCTGGGATTCTGTTTGGAACCACTTTCATGCAAGATGTATGAGGTCATAACAGTTGGGACCCGGAGGTTTTGTCTTCCACTCGTGATACTGCTGGGCCCGCACTGCAGTTGTTACCCCAGATCTGGCCAGGATCTCTGCTTTCAGCTGGGTAAGTCTGCTGCAGCCTTCTTCAAGCAGATCCATGGTAGCTTCTGGGTCTCCCACATAGGAATGGGCAAGGATGCCAGAACCACTGACCTCTAGGCCAGGCTCCCGTAGAGCTGTCCTCCACAGGCCAGAAAGGTATGCCTCTTACACATCCCCCGCGTCAATTTTCTGCAGCCAGTGGCTGGCCCGTAGAGCTCGTCCCATCATGGCCACGGTTCAGCTCTGGTAAGGGTCTTTACCTGGTTTACCAGTCTCCGCAACATAGCTCAGTCTTGAGAAGCCTGGTCCATCAGCGGTGATGTTTCTGCTTGCCAGCCGCACTGCCTCCTGTTGGGCGGTTGCCTGGGCACGGTAAGCCTCCTGTTGCGCTGCTGTGGCTTGTATCAGTGCCCGCACAACGTCATGCCATTGTGGTAAAAAAAAATAAATCCTCCTCCCCTTTTTTTTTTTAAATCACCCTCCTTGTTTTTTCCACGCGCTGTGCACACAAAAGATCCACTCTGACACCGTTTGTGACAAAGTTCCTCCTCTACCTTGGTGGGTCCTGCACTTATTGGCGGAATTTGTTCACCTCAGTGATCTCTCCCTTTGGGAACCCACAGTCTGGGTCAGCTCCTCCTGTGTCTGATCAGGAGTTGGGAGGTTGGGGGAACCCAGGCCCGCCCTCTACTCCAGTTCCAGCCCAGGGCCCTGTGGATCACAGGTGTCTATAGTGCCTCCTGTAACGCTGCATGCAGCTACACTCCCAGCTACTTCCCCATGGCCTCCTCCAAACACCTCTTATCCTCACCACAGGACCTTCCTCCTGGTGTCTGATAATGCTTGTCCTCCTCAATCCTCCAGCAGTACACTCTCTCACTCTCAGCTTTTGCCTCTTGCTCCCAGCTCCTCACACAGCGCCTTCTCCTCTGGCTCTCCCTGCCTGACTGAGTGAGCTCCTTTTTAAACCCAGGTGCCTGATTAGCCTGCCTGATTGGCTGCAGGTGTTCTAATTAAAGAGCTATCTCCACTGCCTTCTAGAAAGATCTTATTGGCTCAGGTGCTTGATTAACCTGGAGCAACTGCCATTTGGTTACCAGGTTACTAGGATTTGTTTAGCCTGGGGCTAACATACCTGTTTCTCAGTACTTTACTGTAGCCATCTGGCCTTGCCCCATCACAGTATGTATCAGCCATCTGTCACAATATTGCTATCTCTCACCTTTGTCATCTTTTTGTCTACAGGTAGCAAATTACAATGGATGGTTGAAGCCCTGCACAACTTGCTACTCCTGGACTAGAGGTGAGAAAGGTGAGAGTAGCGAATTGTGACATGGCAGTAAAAGAGCACATCCATGGGTGTCAGTAACTGCTACTGTAGCAAAACCTGTCAGTGCAAGTTTTGATGTTACATCCTGGCTCCTGGCAGCCGCGTGATTACTCCTGGGGGAATTCTGCACCACTACCCATGCGCAGAATTTATGACCCCCGCAGTTCTTTGCTTCCCCACAGAAAAATTACTTTTGATAGGGAAGCAAAGGGAAGCCACAAGAGTGACATGCAACCCTCCCCAGAAGTATGTTTGGGTGCCCAGGCCAGATGGCAGAGAGGTAATCACTGTGGGCAGGAAGCAAGACTGGGGAAGCCTGGCTGGTGGCTTCTTCTGCACTGAGCTCAGTTGCTATCCCAGCTGCTGGGGAGCATGGGATTTCCTCATCCCCTTCATGGCATCCAGGGCTGGGTTAGAGCCACCCTCAGATTTCTCTCTGGGCTGCAGGAAGCTCTGAAACTACCTCTTCTCTCCACACCACCCTCCTGCATCCATCGCTCCTGCAGGAGGATGGATCCTGTACAGGGAGCTGCTCCCACTCCACCCAACCCCCATGCATCCAGACCCCCTCATACCAAGAACCTCCCACCGAACCTTGCCCCCACACACTCAGACCCCCCCAATAAGCCCACTCCTCCTGCACCTGGACTACCCTGATGAGTTACCTGCACCTGGATCCCCACCCCACCGAGCCCCAACCAGCTGCATCTGGATCCCCACCCCCCCCTGAGCCCCACTCCCCCAACATCTGGACCCTCCAATGAGCCCCCACACCCAGACTCTCCTGCTGAGCTCTATCCCCCACACACTGAGCTCCAACCACCTTCACCTGGACCCTCCCACAGAGTCCCATTACTGTTGTATCCAGAACCACCAACAATCCCTGCATCCAGATCCCCCCTGCACCTGGATCACACATTGAGCTGCCCACACCCAAATTACCCCACATAGAACCCTCTCAACCCATCTGGATCCCCCCACACTTGGATCTTGCCTGCCCACACCTGGTGCACCTGGCAGGGAGGGACAAGGCACTGGGATGTTTCTGGGGCAGGCCCAGTCCTTGCGCTCTGTCAGGGTTAGGTGCAGCCTCACCGCTGAGTCCCTGTCCCAGGTTGAACAGTCATCTCCTACCTCGCTGCAGCCAGGGGGCTGTGCTCCCCAATGCCATGCTGGAGCCGCTACATTAATTTGACAAAAATTGCAGAATTTTAAAAAATTGTGCACAGAATTTTTAGCGTTTTGGTGCAGAATGTCCTCAGGAGTAGCGATGGTTTTCAAAGTATGGGGTGCATCCCCTTAGGAAGGTGCACTCCAGAGTTTGAAAACCTCTGTGCTAATTAAAAAGCAGAAATCTGGGGGAGAGGGGGCACATGACCTTGCATGCCCCCCCCACGTGTCATCTGCAGGGAGCACAAATATGCTTGCTCACCCCGGCTGCTAAAATGTATAGTTATAGCTCTGTAGCTTTTATTGGACCAATTTCTGTTGGAAAAAGAGATATACTTTGGATTAATGATCACTATTAGCAAGGTATATTCAGTGCTGAAGCTTGGAATGTCACTATATCATGATCTGCAGGAGTTCAGATGAGCACAGGTTCACAGAAGAAGGAAAAAATAAATCAAAAGGTTATAAAGAATTGAGGAACTAATTTATAGTAATTGTGGATAACATCATTCCTTTTCAAGATGTATAAGACATTTGTTAAGTAAAACAAATATTGACTGATAGTCCAATAAGTTGTTGAAAGTCTCTGGTGCAACTATTATAGGGTTTCAAAGAGGAAAAATGCAGTGATTCTTGCTAGAACTAGCAATAAGGCTTGTTCCTGTGTGCATTCTTATAGCAGGGAGAAAGAAGGAAAACCAACACAATTCATCCTCGTTAACAAAAGTCTATGTTCTTGACTGAACTGTAATGAGATTTATTTCCCCTTGGTTTGCATGAGACCTTTGTCAATTGCTCTACATTCCTTTTAGAAGCTAGGGAGACATTTAGATTACAATACCAACACAGTTTACCAGGACAAAAACAATCACTTATTTTCTTTAATTGTTCCATTGGCTATAGGATGAATTATCATATTAATGAAAACTGTCCTGATATAGATAATTATCATTGGAAATACCTTTAGAGCTGCAAAGAAAAACAATAAAGAGCTGTCAATATAAAACTTACAGAACAAATCAGAGTGAAGCACCATTGAGGTACAGCCGTGGAGTGGACAATTCTTACAACTGGCCTTTTCTTTTTTATTTGCAGATCTGAGACAGGTCTAGGCCTGCCCAAAACTAAAGGCCTACCCAGTTTGCTCAGGGGGAGGAACTGCTAAGCCCAGGCCACAAGTGAATACGTGAGTCAACAAATGAAAAAAACAAGAATGGGAGTGAGGTCAAAGGTTGAAAATAAGGGAACCAGAAGAGGACAATGAGCAGAAAACCCCAGACAGTGCCCACCACTCCTCAAAGGTGTCTAAGGAGTCAGTGGACACAGCCCATGGGAGACATTCATACAAGGGAATGAAAATAGGCCCCACAGTCACAGAGCAGCCTCTCATCCATCTTCCTCCTGGTATGATGGATGGTCATCTTGGCCAGCACCAGAAGCAGGTTGACAAGAGGTCCCACAACTATCTGGGGCCACAGATGGGGTGTGCATAGATCAGGAGATGCAAAGAGGAGTCGGAAGAGGGGATGTCACCACACGCACCACACATAGATATGTGCCAGGGTATCCTGCTCGCCTCTGAAGGGGCAGGTGTCAGGGGAGTTCATTAACTGCACCAGGTACACACTCATGCTCACAGCTTCGTGGAGGAACTGCCAACTAATATCCCCACCAGGGCGTGGAACCAGAGTGGAATACAGGCTGGCTCACCAGGGTTACTTGCCCACCTCTGGTGGCAGTAGGTCCCATCACTTGGTGTCAGAGCAGGACAGAAGGATGTGGAAGTGGATGTATGAAGCACAAGCATGTACAGATGTTTTCTGGGTCCAGTTTGAAAGCAGACCAGTTGGAAGTCATGAAGCTGGCTCAAGTAGCATGTCAGGGGTGGCTGGGGAGGCGTGCAGGGCAGGGGCCCAATGATGAGTTTCAAAGAACTTGGGAAAAGGGGTGGGAAGGAAGAACCATTTCACAGGGTCCACTTGAGGAAAGTGAGAGAAGCAGGAGGCATTGCAGCTGGCCTTTTATTTATAAGCAGGGTCTGAATAACCTCTACTCTGACAAACTGGAGGGAAAAGACTTCAGGAGGAGACTGTATTTGCATAGACACACCTCCTCTGCCTAGGTGTTTAACAGACAGAGCAGCTTTGCCAAAGTGATCAGTTTTGGCTGGTTTTAGGTTACAATTTTTTTAATTATTATTGAATGCAGGGATAACAAAATATTATCTTAGTGAATGATAGCAGAAGTGTACCTAACATGTCCTGACTGAGGTCACCCTACTTTGAACCTCAGTTGCTAAGCAGGGGGTAAGGTAACGATTGGACATCTAAGATAGTGAATGCCAATGAAAATGAGGAAGGATCGGAATCTAAAATAGGGGAAGAACAAATCAAAAATTACTTAGAGAAGTTAGATGTTTTCAAATAACCAGGGCCTGATGAACTGCATCCTAGAATACTCAAGTAGCTGACTGAGGAGATATCTGAGCCATTAGCAATTATCTTGAAAAGTCATGGAAGATGGGAGACATTCCAGAAGACTGGAAAAGGGAAAATATAGTGCCCATCTATAAAAAGGGAAATAAAGACAACCCAGGGAATTACAGGACAGTCAGCTTAACTTCTGTACCCAGAAAGATAATGGAGCAAATAATTAAGCAATCAATTTGCAAACACCTAGAAGATAATGAGGCGATAAGTAACAGTCAGCATGGATTTGTCATGAACAAATCATGTCAAACCAACTTGATAGCTTTTTTTGACAGGATAACAAGCCTTGTGGATGGGGGGGAAGCAGTAGATGTGGTATATCTTGACTTTAGTAAGGCTTTTGATACTGTCTCACATGACCTTCTCATAACAAACTAGAGAAATACAACCTAGATGAAGCTACTATAAGGTGGGTGCATAACTGGTTGGAAAATTGTTCCCAGACAGTACTTACCAGTGGTTCACAGTCATGCTGGAAGGGCATAATGAGTGGGGTCCCACAGGGATCGGTTCTGGGTCTGGTTTTGTTCACTATCTTCATCAATGATTTAGATAATGGCATAGGGAGTACACTTATAAAGTTTGCAGACAATACCAAGCTGGGAGGGGCTGCAAGTGCTTTGGTGGATAGGATTAAAATTCAAAATGATCTGGACAAACTGGAGAAATGGTCTGAAGTAAATAGGATGAAATTAAATAAGGACAAATGCAAAGTACTCCACTTAGGAAGGAACAATCAGTTGCACACATATAAAATGGGAAATGATGCCCAGGAAGGAGTACTGTGGAAAGGGATCTGGGGGTAATAGTGGATCACAATCTAAATAGTCAACAGTGTAACACTGTTGCAAAAAAAGCAAACATCATTCTGGGATGTATTAGCAGGAGTGTTGTAAGCAAGACATGAGAAGTATTTCTTCCGCTCTACTCCACGCTGATTAGGCCTCAGTATTGGACTATTGTGTCCAGTTCTGGGTGCCACATTTCAGGAAAGATGTGGACAAATTGGAGAAAGTCCAGAGAAGAGCAGCAAAAATGATTAAAGGTCTAGAAAACATGACCTATGATGGAAGATTGAAAAAAAAATGGGTTTGATTAGTCTGGAGAAGAGAAGACTGAGAAGGGACATGATAACAATTTTCAAGTACATAAAAGATTGTTGAAAGGAGGAAGAAGAAAAATTGTTCTTCTTAGCCTCTGAAGATAGGACAAGAAGCAATGGGCTTAAATTGCAGCAAGGGTGGTTTAGGTTGGACGTTAGGAAAAACTTCCTAACTGTCAGAGTGGTTAAGCACTGTGCAATAAATTGCCTAGGGAGATTGTGGAATCTCCATCAGTGGGGATTTTTAAGAGCCGGTTGGACAAACACCTGTCAGGGATGGTCTAGATAATACTTAGTCCTGCCATGAGTGCAGGGGCCTGGACTAGATGACCTTAGGTGGGCTCAGAGATTAAGGACAAGCCAACTGTAGAATTGCTCTGCCAAAGTGGGCATCGTCTCTAGCCTGCTGTGTGTTGAGAACGTTAGTTTTGAGAGGACAAGGTATAAGTCCTATGGAGGAGAGGTTCTCTTATCTGCAGAAAAGTCTTTTCTAGGCTGTGAGAGGGTGGATTCACCACTGTGGTGCCTCCTGCTGGCTGTCCTGGGAATTAGCTCAGTACACCAGTGCGCCCTCATCTGGTGATGTCTTGTCGCCGTCCCATCTGCTCCAGGAAGCACATTGTACCAAAGAATACAGTGTTCTCTTCAGGACACAGCCCTCAGTTCTCCCCCATTCCAGAGGAACCATAGTCCACTGTCCAGCCACTTGCTCAGTGGGGGCAGGGAGGAGATCCAGGCCTGCCCACTACTCCAGGTCCTGGCCCAGGGACCCTGCAGATGGCAGCCATGTGCTGCGTCCCCTCCAACTCTGCAGTCTACTTCCCTGGGCCACTTCCTTGCAGCCCCAGCACCTTCTCCACCCTTGTCTCAGGGCCCCAACATGCCGCAGTCAGCCGGGAGCTCACTCTCACTCCCCTGATCCTGCCTAGCACTACTCTGTCCAAGGTGCTAGCTGCAAGGTAGCCAGTTCTCCTCCCTCCTCGAGCTCCAGGGAGTGACTGACCTGTTCTGCCCTGCAGCTCTTCTTATATGGGCCTGCCTGGCCCTGATTGGCTGCTCCTTGCAGCCCCTCTCCAATAGGCTGTCTCCTGCACAGCCTCCCTAGGGTCCTCTCCAATTGTCTGCCTGTTGCACAGCCTCTCTAGGGTTGCTTTAACTCCTTTCAGGCCAGTATGGGGCAGGCCCCATCACATATGCCTTTGAAGAAACGGATTGCCATTTCATGAGAAAACACTGACCTATTGACAACCTTTAGGTGGAATGCTGAAATGGCCACCAGGTGGAACTTTAGAGAGGAGAAGGCCAGGTCCTGCTCTTTCAATGCTAAAAGGAAGTCCAGGATAAGCTGGATCGATGCTTGCGTTAGTGAGACTCCACAAGCTGAAGACCAGAGGAAGAATCTCTTCCATTTTGCATAGTAAACTAACCTCATGGAAGGTTTCCTACTGCGAAAGAGAAGATTGCAAACCTGTTCTGAATAACCCCATTCCTCAGGATTCAGCCACACAGATTCCAGGCCATCAAATGCAGGAAGCTGAGGTTGAAGTGGAGTAACCAACCAGGGTCTCATGAGATCAAGCCTGAGCACAGGGGAAGCTCGATCAGAGCCTTGCAGGAGAGAAGGACCAAGATGTACTAGTGTTGCCTGGGCCATGCCAGAGCTATCAGTATGACCTGAGCCCGATCCTGCTTGATCTTTGTCAGCATCTTGAGGATTAGCGGGACAGTGTAAAGGCATAGAACAGGTGATGAGATCACTTCTTCAAGAAGGCATCTGTCATGGAGCAAAGGCTGTGCCCCCTCAGGAAGCAGAACTGCTGGCACATCCTGTTGGGCCGTATGGTAAACAGGTCTAAGTGGGGAAAACCCCATCTGTGGAAGATGCTCATCGTGACCACTTGTGATGTGTCAAGAAGGACCTGCTGAGCCGGTCCGCAAGCTGGTTCTGTACTCCTGGCAGGTATGAGACCTTGATCTCAGTCGAGTATTTGATGCAGAATTCCCATAGATGTACTGCTTCTCAACACAGTGGGGAAGAACAAGCCCCTCTCAGTCTATTGATGTTGTACATGGCTGATGTATTGTCCAGAGATTGGTACCAGAATCTCCCAGTGCTCCCATGATGCCACTGTGGTCACCAAGCACACCAAGTAGGAGTGCTGTGAGCTGGGGCCCTGGCCCTGGGGAATCCACCAGGGGTTCCAAAAGGGCCATTTTAGTGGTGCCAGACCCCACAGTCCCATGAGCCATGTATTTTGTGACATCAGTGATCCCAGCACCCCCAAAGATATAGCTGGGCGCGGGGATTGACGTGGACCTCCCGCCGGTTCCAGTGTGTTGCAAAATCGGACCCCGAGTCCAAATTGGAGGTAGAGGAGGACTGTGATGACCATGGCAGCACCAATCCTCCCAATGCTGGTGATCAGTGCTATACGGAAATCTCCAGTGAGGCAATGAAAGTGGGCTTGCCCCTGGAGGCTGGCCTTAAAACCAGTCTGAAGCTGGTTGATGCTTCAGTGCCGCTGGGTGGCGCTGGCAGTGCTGTGTCCCGCTTCCTGGCTGGACTTGGTACAGATAAAGTTAATAAGTCCTTCACTGCTGTGTAGGCCTCTGGGTCGATGGTACCACAAACTGGTCTGCCCGGTGCTGGACAGCTGGCTGGACATGTGGGCTCTGTGGTGCTGGTGCAGCCGCCTCTATCGGCGTTTGCTGCGGTGCCGGGAAGGGAGAGCAGCCCAGTTCAGGTTGCTCTCTATCCCAGTCTTCTCCCGAAGGCCTCGATGTCTCTTTTTCGGCATCAGAGAGGAGGAACAGCGCTAAGAGCTCTTAGTGGCTGGCGGTGCATTGTGCACTGATGCTGAAGTATTCGGTGCCGAGTCTAACCTTTGTTCCAAGACAGGTCTCAGTGCTGCCTCCATAAAGACTTTGTCCCACCACTCTGTCCTGCTGCATTTAAATTCCTGACAAATGTGGCAGCGTTCTTTTCTATGCCCCTCTCAAACACCTGAGGAAACTCAAGTGAGGGTCACTAGTTAGTATAGGCTTGCCACATGAAGCACACTGCTTAAACCTCAGGACCCAAGGGATGCCCTGGTTCCAGGGGACAGATAGACCACCTCTCCGAGTATGGAGAGGAGTCCTAAGCTACTATATTTACACTACTAAACTACTAAAACTACCGCACTATGAACTATAAACTATTTACAATAAAAATACTAGAAACCACTAAGACATTTTGCTCAAGGCAAAGAGGTGAAATTCGAACAGCTGCACAGACGATCAGAAGGAACTGAGGAGCACGGGCTCAGCGGGGCCACCATATACTAGTGCTATGAATGCGTAACACCAGGGGGCACCAATGGATACCACTAGAGGGAAATTTCTCACAGCTGTGCTCAGGGTGCACACACACCTAAATTGGAATAGACATGGGCAAACACTCAAAGAAGAACTTGGTGTAATCTCCTAGACACCTGGCCCATTTGCCTAAAACCTTCTTCCTTGAATTCTAATAAAGCTTTAGTTTTATTCTCGACAAAAGCACTAAAAAAATATTTTGAACTTCTATACTGCCAGTCAGACTGAAAGATCTCAAAGCACTTTACAAACAATTTACCACAGTAGGTACCAATAGAAAGTATCATCATCTCCATTTTCCATATGGCTGAAGGCACTAGGATACTTCAATTTAAGAACCACAATACTGTAGGTGAAATCATTGTGCCATTGAAATCAATGAGAGTTTTGCCATTGACATCAGTGGCACCAGAATTTCACCCATGAGCGCTGAAAACTTTATTGCTAATATAGTTACAAGTAACCCCTAAGCTTATAATAAATAAAAGAGAACAGAGAAAAAAAGAAGTTTTCTTTATTTTTTCAGTTTGTTTATTCTGAGCATTTAATGCACTAGTTAATTTCATTGCTTCCCCTGTATAGAGATTAGGACCTACAGCTACATTCACTGGGCAGATCTTTGTGCCATGAGGAGTCATAGGCGTCAGTCTCTGCACCACAGAGCATCACATTGGCTCAGGGCCTCACCTGCAGAGAAGCAGTTGTGGGACCCAGGACTTAGGCAGTTTCCTCTGTTCTCTGTGTGGAAAGCTCCATACCACAGGGGAGAGGGAAACGTGTTTTAAAAAATAGCAAAATGTGGTTGGAAAGCCAAAAAAACTGGGGGAAGAGGGAAGAATCAGAGACAGGTATAGTACTTTCATCACAAGAAGTTGCTCCTAAACAAAGATACCTAAGCTTTAAAACTTCTTTATGCTTCAGAACCACCTTCCCATCCAGCCCATAGGTGAGTTTGTGAAAGAGGACTGGTTCTACTGTAATTGCATCCTCATCATCATCGTGTTCCCATTACGCCTCTGGCATTTAGGGCAGCGACGAATCTCCTCTACTCTTGTCTGTTTCTGGCAAGTCTTTGAATGGTTCCCCAGCTGTGCCCCCACCTTTTTCAGCTTGGCTTCCACAGCTCTTCGCCATGCTGTTTTTGGGTGGCCTCATTTTTGCTTGCCTTCAGGTGTCCATCTTATTGCTACTCTGGTGATCAAATCAGTTTCCATCGAAGCACATGGCCAATCCATCTCCAATGCCTTCTGGCAATGATGGTGCTGAGATCCTCTTGGCTGCATTGTGTCAGTAGATCTTGGTTTGAGATTGCCAAAAGATATGGAGGATTTTTCTGAGGCAGGTGGTATGGAATGAAGACAGTTTGGACATGTCATACTTTCTCTTCCACAGCATTCTGGACTGTAAAGTAATGTTGAAAGTAGGCAGCTCTGATAAATCTTGAGTTTGGTTTTGGTGTTTTTGATGATTTCCAGAGTGTATTTAAGCTCCTGAAGGTGTTCCTGGCTTTATTGATTTTGTTCTGGATGTCCTGGCTTGTTCCACCATCCTGGATGATGGTGCTACCCAAATATGTGAATGTTTCTATGTTGGTGAGAGCATAATCTTCTATCCATACTGGTAATGGTGAGGCAGTCTTAAAGGTCATGATATGTGACTTATTATGGTTGATTTTCAGTCCAATTTGCTGGCTGAAGGCATTGAGTCATTTTTTCTTGCATATGGTGATAGGAGAGTGAGATCATCTGTGAAGTCTGGGTCTTCAAGGGATCAGAATGTTGTCCATTTAATGCCTCTTTGCATGTCTTCTGTTGTACACTGCGTTACCCAGTTGATAGCAATGTTGAAGAGAATTGCAGACATGACACATCATAGAATCTCAGGGTTGGAAGGGACCTCAGGAGGTCATCCAGTCCAACCCCCTGTTCAAAGCAGGACCAATCCCTAGACAGAGGTTTGCCCCAGATTCCTAAATGGCCCCCTCAAAGATTGAACTTACAACCCTAGGTTTAGCAGGCCAAGGCTCAAACCCCAGAGCTATCCCTGCCCCCATCCCTGATGTACTCCTGTTTTGACTTCAAAACTGAGCTCACTGTTAGCAACACTACATGTAAAGTTGAAATAAAAGCTTTTGACGATGTTGATTATACGGAGAGGGATTCCATATGCCCAAAGAATGTGCCAAAGGCTGGTCCTGTGAATTCTATCTAAAGCCTTCTCAAAGTCTATGAAGTTTATGTAGAGTTGCCGATGCCATTCTAAGTATTGTTCTATTATGTTTCATAGCATGAAGATCTGCTTTGTGCATCCATGCCCTTTCCAAAAACTGGCTTGCTCTTTTCTGAGAATGCTACCAACTGCCTTTGATATACGCTGGACTATGATCTAACACAATACTTTGCTTGGCACAGATAAAAGTGTGATACCACTCCAGTTATTACACTCACAGAGAGTTCCTTTCTTTGGTATCTTCACTATAACCCCATTGGTCCACTCATCTGGCACTTTTTCCCTTTCTCAGACTAATGTAAATAGAGGGGTCAGGGTAGATGCTGCTAACTCAGGATTTACCTTGAACAAGTCTGCATTCAAGTTATCCTTGCCAGGAGCTTTCCCATTTTTAAGGATTTGATGGCTTGAATGATCTCTTCCTTTGTTGGGGCATCTGTGTTGATATTGCATCAATTGCAATGACATCAAAGGGCATTTAATTCACATGCTGCACTCAGTCAAAATGATGAAAACTTCTTTATACCCAATTGCTACTTTAAATGTTCTCTGGTGACTAGATCCTGTGAAACAGAGCTTAATTCTAGAACATAACTTTCCATAATATTTGGATTATGGAGAGGAAGTGCTTTGATGCCATGGTGGTAGCTGCTATATTAGAAATAGAGAGGCAAGACTGATTTAGAAATAAAAATACAAGATCTAATCCTAGGATTCTTTGGAAATCCCATGTATTTGAATATTTGGGCTCATACAAAGGAAGTTGAAGTTGTAGCTGATTTGAGCTGCCCTAATTTCTTCTCTGGCAGGCTTTTTGTCTTGGAAACCCTGTGCCTGAATTTATCCAGTGGAAACTGGTGTAACCCTGCTTTGAATCTGGCCCATTTTCATTGTCAGCATAATTAACTCATTTTAAAATAAAAAAAAACTCGGAAGCATCCCATAAAAATGAATTACTGTCATAAACAGCTGAACAGAATCTCATGCTGGCATGTGAACTAAAACACCTTTTCTGCTCATACATGAAAACGATGAGTACTGATATCAGAAATCTCCAACAGCTTCAAGAACTTCCCCTTGCATCTCACTCTCAACAGAAAGCCAGGTAATCAATAGTGCTCACCAGTAGTTGCACTGTTGCACCACAGTTATTCAGACAGCAGAGACACTCCGGGTACGTCTACACTGCACGATTATTTCGAAGTAGTTTAAACCGATATTACAAAACCGATGTTATAAAATCGGTTTTGCGCGTCCACAGTGCGATCAAAAAATCGATTGCTTATGTCCATGGTCCAAGGCTACCATCGATTTCAGGAGCGGTGCACTGTGGGTAGCTGTTCCTCAGCTATCTATGTTCCCCTTCCGGTGTTTGGGGAGGAGCACAAGTGCCTGATGGGCATAAAAACATTGCCGGGTGGTGCTGGACAGCCTCACCTCCCTTTTGAAGGCGCAGATAACCCTTTGGGCCTTTTCGCGGCGATGCATTGAGCAAACGCCATAGCACAGCAATCATGGACCCTGAGATACAAACGGTATTCTGACCGTTTCAACACCTCGCTACTCTCGTGCTGATATACTGAACAATGAACTGCAACAGGAGAGAGGAGGAGGCAAGCTATTGATGAGCGGCTATTGGAGACAGCGATGACGACAGATGGAGGGCATCTCATACCGCTTGCGCCCCAGCGTTTTTGGAGCTACTGCTCATTAACGGAGGCATCTACTACCCATTGAACGCCGACTTTGGCACGGGAAACAAGCACAGACTGGTGGGACCGCATTGTTTTGACGGTGTGGGCGATTCGTCAGTGGCGTGCAGAAACATTTGCCAGAATGCGTAAGAGCACTTTTCTTAGAAACTTGTGACATTGCGCTTTCCCTCCCTGAAACCCCGTAATACAACATGGAGCAGCCCTCACAAGTGCGATAGCGAGTGGCAATAGCCCTCTGGAGCATTGCAACGCCAGACAGCTAGTCGGTCAAGTCGAAATCAATTTGGAGTGGCAAGTCTAGGCTGTGGGGGCTGCAGTGATGCAATAGCCAAGCAATCGTTAAGCTGCTGCTACGAGAAGGTGTGAATCTGCGGAACGTGCAGGATATGTGGCATGGCTTGCTGCAATGGTTTCCGAACCTGTGTGGGGGCCATAGATTGAACCCATATCCCTATCTGGCCCCCGAACACCAGGCGCACCCAGTACGGTGAACCAAATGTACTTTCTGCAATGGTGTTGCAAGCAACTGGTGGACGACAGCATGCGACGTTTCCACCCACATCAGCTTGGGCCATTGGCCTAGGACGGGTTCATACGGCGCTCTTCATGGACGTACTGCAGTTCGTTTTAAATCTGCAGCAGAGGAATTACTTCCAGACACAGAAATAACCGTCGGAATGTTCAATGCCTATATATGTATCCTGGGGGACCCAGCCTACCCCTGATGCCAGTGCTCAGAACCATTACACTGCAGCCTGGGCAGTGGTCAGGACTGTTCAACTACAGGCTGACAAGTGCCGGATGGTGGTAGAATGTGCCTTGGCCGTTTACAAGGGTCGCTGCGATCATTACGTACTCGCTCGACCTCGAGCCAACCCAATGTCCCGCGCCTTGCCTAGTTGCTTTGCGTTGCTCTCACATCCTTTTTGTTGATGGGACTAAAGTGGTAGAGAACATTTATCAATGCTGACGATGGGAGCATGAGGCTAATGTCACCTGTGCTCCGAGTGTACGAGGCTCACCATAGAGACCAGGCGAATTTAGCAAGATTCACACCCTGAAGCGGAATCCGCTGGCATCAGCAGAGAGCCTTGAATAACGCAGTTTCCAGCACGGCCAGGGTACGGTGTGACTCTGTTTGCTCTTCCCTCCTTGATAATCCCTCCCCACTTGATGGACTTCTACTTCTAGTGCTAAGCACACCCCACCTCCCCCTTTTCATTTACGAGTGGCGATAGAAATAATTCATGTACTCGTTTAAAAATTATGTATTTATTCATTAAAGAGTAAATTATCATCTGTTAGAATCATGTTTTTTCGCTTGATAATTTCCTGTAAGAAACCACCCTACCCACTTTCGATTTGTATTTCTGTATATCAAAGGAACTCTAGTAAAAAAAGGCAGAGAATTAGGAGTGCTGTCCCTGACTGCTGTGCTTTTGGAGGAGGGCGAATGGAAAGGCTTATGTAAGCACGATTGTAGCTATACATTACAGCTTTTCCTATTGAGGGTTGATGTCATGCGTGCAAGCTACTATCGTTGAGCAGTACGGTGCAGAGGAGTCACTACGGGTACACGTCTGCTCGAGAAATGGCTGCTGCAGGAGTATTATACATGCGCTGCAGTGGCACTCTGCTACTGTGCTGCTCTTCCTAAGACCTCCCCAGTGCTGCTGGAGGATTCTTTCATGTTGAGAACCGCAGAGCTCGCAGTTGCGTTTCTCTCCAACGGTGGTCTTCATAGCCTAGCCCTCTCAGCATCGTCTGGCATCTTTCCTGCTACTTTGCTACCACAGTCCTTCCAGATCTTCTGTTCATTCCCTCTCATTGCAGTTACTTCTAATGAACTTGTCTATGAACATTGCATCTCGCGTCTTCTTCTTCCTCCGCCCGTATCACAGCACAGCCCCTCGTGATGGCATAGGACTTCGAGAAAGTGCAGCTGCGATGGGAAGAGCAAACCAGGCGTGATACGTATCTGGAGATACCTTTTACAGAGCAATATCAGTCCTCTTTCAATAGAACACTATCACCTACAGAGCACATTTCATCTCTATACAAGGATCGCATTTTGTTAGCGTTTAAAATCTCTCCTCTTTTTTT
>NC_133769.1:49759568-49822774 GCF_003597395.2 Chelonoidis abingdonii | reverse complement strand
ACTCCTCTCGTTTGGGAGGAGTTCCGAAATCGATTTAAGGAGGCGGTTAACTCGATATTAATGACGACGTCGTGTGAACGGATACAGCGTTAAATCAGTATATCGGCCATTAAACCGATTTAAAGTCGCAGTGTAGACCTGGCCTCTCAGTCTGTATTTCTTAGCATTACCTAAGTCTCACTGTACAGTTCCTGCATTTTCTGGCATTGATTCACAAGCCATTGATCAGCTGAATTGAGGATGTCACTTTATTCTTTTCCTGCCCATCCAGTGTGAATGGGAGCCTCCTCCTAGTTGCACAAACACTAAAGTTGCTGGACTCAGGCCAGTTGAACTTTGTTGGCATCCACTGTAGAAGGCGACATTAACGTATTTTTAAGTACATTGTATATGTCCTCATTCCTTTGCTCATTCACGTTCTTGTCCGCCAAAGAGAAACACCTATGGCAACAGGCCTAGCTTTTCAAATGTCTAGTGATTTTTGGGTGCTGCAGTTGCAGGGTGCCCAACCTGAGACACCTGAAAGGGATCTGATTATCATTGCTGAGCTCCTGCTCTTTCTAAATCAGGCCCCTTTAAGGATCTGACTGATCGCTATATATGGAGTAAGGAAGGAAATATACCCCAGGTCAGGGGTTTGCCTTCCTCTGCAACACGTGTACAGGTGGTCATTTGCCAAGCTTATCTGGATATATCTCATGTACAGGCAAGTCTTATCTTAGGTGGGGGTTCCGTTCCACGGTTATCGTGTAAAGCGAAAACCGCATATATCAAAATTATATCCCCAAGCCCTTTAAACCCCGCCCGCAGCTCCAGCGGCAGGGCCGGGGTGGCATTTAAAGGGCTTCTACGGGCTCCCTGCCGCAGCAGGAAGCCCAGTGGAACCCTTTAAATGCCCCCCCAGCCCCACCGCCAGAGCTGCGGGCGGGGTTTAAAGGGCTCTGCCGGGCTTTCTGCCATGAGCTGGGGCTGGCATTTAAAGGGCCGGAGCTCCACAGTGGCTGGAGCCTCGGGCCCTTTAGTTCGCCACAGGGGCTACCAGCCACCTCTGCAGCTGGGAGCCCCCTGGGTGATTTAAAGGCCCTGGGACTCCCAGCCACAGCTGGTGCCCCAGGACCTTTAAATCTTGAGGCCACACTCCCCTTCGCTTGAGGCCACGCCCCTCGACTCTGGCCATACGCGTGAAGTTGAAATCGCGCATGTTAAATGCGCATAATTTGTGACAGACCTGTAATCATTTTCCTGCCATTGTGGGGGCCTCGGGCACTGGAGCACCTAAATCCCTCCTAGTCTCTGTCTGTCACACATAATAGTCTAGTCTCCTGTGGGCTGTAATATTTTGGTCTCATTTTGGTTGTTGGGTGTAGTGTGCAGGTGCTGGGTGGTGGTGGTGGCCTGTGATATACAGGAGGTCAGACTTGATGATCTGGTGTGATCCCTTTGGCCTTAACTCTATGCTTCTAAATTGCCTCAGATGGGGTACCTTGAAACTGAGGCACTCAGAATCACTAGTCATTGCTGAAACTCATAGTTTCAAAAGTAGAAGCCTAAAGTTAGTCTTCTGCATCCATATCTGCACTTGATTTTCAGCAGTCCTTAGCCCTAGCACCTCCCACTGAGTACACTGGGAACTTTGGGTGTTCAGCACACCTGCAAATCAAGCAGAGACCTAAACGTGTATGTAGAAAAATGACTTTAGGCTTCTGTTGTAGGAAACCTTGGCCTTTGGGTTCTTTGATTTCTTGCAAATATGTGGTGCAC
This sequence comes from Chelonoidis abingdonii, assembly GCF_003597395.2. NCBI lineage: Eukaryota > Metazoa > Chordata > Testudines > Testudinidae > Chelonoidis > Chelonoidis abingdonii. The sequence goes on along the minus strand of NC_133769.1, from coordinate 49,821,013 downwards.
AATAGTCTCTCAGTTAGGACCAAGATCCATGTTCCATAGGGTACGCTAAAGCTGAATTATGCAGCAGGGGGCCCTGAATTATGTAGCTCTGTTCCCCAAGCCCTCTCCCTCTAAATTGAGGAGCTCTATAGAGAACAGGAGTCTTCAGGCACAACCTTTAGTTCATTCATCTGCCCATGTAGGGAAGTTAGCTCAAACTGTGGTTTCTGTTTGTTGGGATTTTATCTTCAGATGAAAGTAAACTCCAAGGAGGGCAGGAAGAGGAGAATTTTGGACTCTTGTTGTGGAACTCTACCGGGTTATACAAATCAGGACATTTTCAATGTCCTGTTGATAAAAAGTAAGATTGCCAGGTAGTGTCCTTTCTAAAACACTAGCTAGAAAACTACAGTTTCTCTTTTAAAAACCAAACCAAACCAATTTTTGCAAAAAAATCAGGTGTGGTGAAAGGAAAAGGGAAAAAAAGCAGTTGGCGTATTTTGTTTATGCAACCTGTGAAAACTAGGGTGGTTATATTGTTTAACAGATTAGGGACTGGGGAAAGCCTGGCCAGCCCTGCTCCTGCCTTGCTCTGCTTGTTTCTTTTTAGTCTCTTACAGCTCCTTGATCCTTTTCCACTTCCTCCAGAGATGGGGAAAGGCAGTTGGTGCATCCCATATTCAGGGATTGTTAGGAACTGAGTCAGCCCTTGACTCAGGCTACTGGGAATGTTTGTAGCTTCAAGTTGTGCTCCTACTTTAATGGCCTGATGAGACACTGCAGGGGTTCAGGACCACCTTGGCCATGCCTCCTCCCACTCCCAATCTGCCCATTCCCTCTGATGGCCTTTGCCTACTCCTGCTCCTTCTGTAATATCTCTCTGCTTGTGTGGGGGCTGCTGTAGAGATGGCACAGAAATACAGCTACGTTGGTGTAATGGAGCCCTAGGGGAGGCATTTGCCCTTCCCCACTCTAGTGAATACCTCTAGAGTAAAAGAGTCCCTAGATGGCATAGGACTAACAGCCAAAGTCAGCATTGTTCTTTCTCCTTTCCATGGGTCCTTCTGCTTCTCTTGGTCTGGTTTCCCTTTTCTCCTTGTTCCTTTTTCCCCACCCTTGGGTCCCTTCTCCTCCTGATCCCTTCTTGAATCTTTCTTCTTGTCACTGAATGCTCTGTTTCATACACACACCCCTCAGATTCTTCTCCAACTTTCCGCTGGATTCTTCCCCACCCTGTTCCGTTCCCACCTGAGTTTCTCTCCATTGGTAGCTGTACTGGGGAAAGGGAAAACCCCAAAAGGCTACCACCTCTGAATAACTGGGTATACAATGGGAACTTTAATAGGCCTTCTAGTATCTATTGTACAGTTATGACACATTGCTATCGTCTCATTCACTTCAAAAATACCCGTCATCATCAGAAAGGACGAAGTCCATACTAGCAAGTTTTCAGAAAGGCGCAGTGAGCAATCCTCATACTAGCGAGAAAGTTTCCAACAGTCTTGCCCTTAGTCCAGATAACACTGGTGCTGGAATTTCAAGCCTTATCATTTCTCTATACAAGCAAGCATATCTTAATCAAACTACCTGTAATGATCTCAGAACTCATTTTATTACACCGCAGTTCCTCACGCTTCAAAAGAAAAGACAACTGGTGTGGCTGCAATTTAAATAAATGGATTAGCTTTGAAACAAAATATATCATTAATCTCTCTTTGCCTAGTAAATGAGATATGAGAGTATTGTGTTTCTTCCCTGAGGAAATCAGGAAAATTTCATCAAAGGGTTTTGGAGTGAGATGCTTTTGCATGGCTGTCATGTTACCAACTGTTAAACTTCAAACTCGAGACGTGGCTGGTGAGACAAAGGCAGCTGGGAGACTAAGGGTGTGAGCTAGTTGGTGTGTATCACTGGGGCACTACTGCTTTATTGCTATTGATTAACTTTAGAAAGGACTCTGGTCTGGTTGGTGTGATTGCTGTGTTTTGAAATCTCAGCTTGGTTGCTGGCTGGCTGGGCTAGGTTAACCTTCAGTTAGGTGAGTAAGTGCCTGCTTTCTAGCAAGGCTCTTTGAAGGGCTTGCGCAGGGCTCTTTGAAGTGGGAGCCACACAGTTTGATTGGATAAACCAGAGATGAGAGGCATCTGAGCAACAGGGGTTGAGTTACTCATTCCAGCTGTGTGTGGGGGCCCAGGCTTTAAAAAGCACACAGGTGCCCAGTGGCTGTTAAAATACATGGATGATGACAGGCAGGCAGCTAGCAGAGCAAGGAAGTTCACCAGCACAGGAAGGCAGGGAGGTAGGATTGGGTGTGTTTCTTTTCCTTACCTTAACCTGCAGGTATTCTACAAGAAAGAACCACAATGGGAGGGAAATGGTGTGTAGCCAACACCACTGCTAGCTTTTCTTTTACTTCCACCTGTGGGGTCCTCAAGCAGAGAGGCATCCTGACCCTAGAGGCTTCCACCCAGGTCCTTTGTTGAGTATTTGGCCTGCGTGTCTCCACTGATGAAAGCCAGGCAGGGGGAGCCACGTGGTGTGGGGAGGTGTTTGTTGATGGGTCCTTCAGAAAGCAGGTAAGACGGCTATAGGTGGAGGTGGCTTGTCTGCAAAGCATTTGGAAGCATGAGGACTTCATTGACAGGATGCACATGGAAACGTCTGGGATGGAGGATGCTAGCCAATTATAGATGACTACAGCAGCAGCAGAGGAAGAAGGAGAGAACTGAATGCTCTATGGGGAGGAAATTAACTGCTGGCCCTCTTGGGCAGTAGACAATTCTCCTACACCTACCCATGTAGGTTTGATCATTGGCCTGCTAAACCCAGGGTTGTGAGTTCAATCCTTGAGGGGGCCATTTAGGGATTTGGGGCAAAAATCTATCTGGGGATTGGTCCTGCTTTGAGCAGGAGTTGGACTAGATGACCTTCTGAGGTCCCTTCCAACCCTGATATTCTATGTTCCACATCCATTGAGGTGAAAACTGGAGATGAGGAGCAGATCCTAATGGCGGAAGAGGAGGAGTCACCTATCCCAAAGGCTGGTAGGCTCATGGCCACCCAGTCCAAGAGTATTTGTGGTCGGGGACTCCCGTCTGAGGGGAAAAGAGGCATCCATATCATGGGGCATCATATCAGGTCAGCAGATGTGCTGCCTGCCTGGAGCCCATGTCTGAGACATTATGGAAAAGTTGCTGAGGCTCATCTGTCTCTCTGACCACTACCCTATGCTGCTCACAGACACGGGCACTAATGACACTGCCAGGTGTGGCCCTGAGCAAATCAACAGAGAAAACGGGGCTCTGGGAGCAAGGGTGAAAGAATCGGGGGCGAAGATTGTGTTCTTGTCCATTGTCCCAGTTGAGTTTAAGGGCCCAGGCGGGGACCCGGACATCCTGGAGATGAATGCAAGGCTGCACAGATGGTGTCAATGGGAAGGCTTCAGTTTCCTCAACCATGGGATGCTGTTCCAGGAAGAAGAGTTGAAGTCAACCTGACCAAGAAGGGGAAGAGCATCTTCTCACACTGACTCGCCAACTGACTGAGAAGGGATTTAAACTACTTTCAAAGGGGCCAGGTGACAAAAGCCCACAGGTGAACATAAAAAAGGTGACCTTAGTAGAAGGCTAGATGTTGGGAGGAACATGGAAATAAGGCTACAATAAGGCTATAGAAGCAACAAGAGGGAAATCAGTAGGGAATCTGCTCAATTTAGATGTCTATACACGAATGCAAGGAGTATGGGGAATAAACAGGAAGAATCAGAAATCTTAGTACACAGTCTAAATTATGACACAATTAGCATCACAGAAACCTGATGAGATAAGTCTCATGACTGCAATATTGGTACAGAGGGGCATACCTTTTTCAGGAAGGACAGGCAGGGTAAAAAGGGAGAACACATCAAGAATACATATACACTTGTACTGAGGTCCAGAAGGCAGTGAGAGGAACATCTGTTGAAAGTATCTGGGTAAAGATAAAAGGAGTAAAAAAAATAGGGATGATGTCATTGTATAGATCACCAAATCAGGAAGAGGAGGTGGATGAGGCATTTCTAGAAAAAACAGAAATATCGAAAATATAACAAAACATAGTAAATGGGGGACCATAGCGGTGCCTTCTCCTAGCCCCTCCACAAACTCAGAGACCACTCCAAAGTACATGCACTAGTGCTCTTTTATTGTTCATGCCTATCCCCACCACCTACTATTTACATATCTTACATAGACCAACACCCTGGGAGACTGCTAGTGTCGCCTGCTAGCAGGGATCTAGAGCTCCTTGCTCCTTCCTCTCCTGTCTCCTCCCCCCGTTTCCTCCCAGCCAGTTTTATATAGCAGGCTGTTACCTCAGGTTCATTGCCTCAGGTGATTAGAGCGTGGCATCCCCAGTCAGTCCTAACTAATCCCCCTTTTAAATGGAGCTGGGCTAACAGGGGCCTGGCTTGGATCTCCTAGCCAGCATCCTGTTACACTCCTCCTCCCTTAAGAGCCGCAAGGCCCAACCGCCCTCGGCCTGCCTGCCCTTCAGCCTTTTCACTGTCAACTTGGGGTGGGGCCTTCCGGCGGAAGGCCTCCACCTGTGGCCGGGTAGACCCCAGCTCTCTCCACTGGTGGTCACTCCATCCCCCACCCACAGAAGATACACTGCAGTGGTAGTGGCTGTCCTCAAAACTCTGCCTCTGCGCACATGTCATCACACCATGCTCATGATGGCAGGGCCCCCAATCCCCGCTCGTCCAGTACTTCAGCTACGGGGTCAGAACCTACCCCATCTTCTGGTGGGAGCTTCCCTCCTCAGTTTCCCCCACACCCTCCTGTGGGTTTGAGGTCTCATCCGTGGGTACCATGTCCACAGGGTCCTCAGTGGGGGCTGGCCCTTCCTCTGAGGGGCCCATGCCCACCAGCTCCCCCAGCTAGATCTCCTGCAGGTCCACCCACTTTATGCTCTGTTGTCTAGGAGTTTTGTTGGTCTTGATGGATGCTTGTCCATCGTCACATCTCGCAGCCTTTTGGCACGAGTGGTACAGGCCAGGAGCTCAGGGGCCAGGCAGCATGGTCCTGCGGGCCATAGTTTTCCCACTTCTGTTTTAGATCCAGTTTTCCAGGTATTTCATGCTCTATTGACATTGTGGCAAGTCCAACAAGTCTCTATTGCACCATTGTTGAACGCAGATATGTTTTTATCAATTTTAACTTTGAGAAGGTACGTTCCCCAGTAGCTACAGAAACTGGCAAAGTTAAAAGACTGTGTAGAGCTATAAAAATGTTTGGAAAACTGTCTGAGAGTTTATTTTCATAAACAAACTTCAGTACTTCTTCAGGAGTGGAATATTTCTTAAGTCTTGAAAAAGCCTGAAGCTCATTACACAAATCTGTAGCATATCTTTTGAATTTTCATGAGTCATTGCCAACTTCTGTTTTATACAAAATTCTCTTATCTGTTTTGATGTTTTCTTTTGCAAGCTCTGGAATACTGACTCTAGCTGCTGCATCTGTTGAAATATTTTGTCAACCGAGTGAATAGCAATATCAAGGACTGTGAAGTAGAAAATCACTTTGAACCTTTGTTTTGGGTTCTGAATGGGTGTGTCTCATCCTTCATATGAAAACTGCTGTTTCTTTTGCCGAATGTGAACTGGCTCTGGCTCAAATTCTGTCGGAAAGTCTATTTCTTCAGCAAGCCCGAGAGAATCTATCAGTGTTCTTTCAAACCCTTCATCACTTCTGAATTCATCCAGAATATTTTTAGTTTGCTGCAGTTTTGAGTAGGAGAATGTATGTTCAAGTTCTTTTCCTGAAGCTGATTACTAGTGAGGTTAATCTTGAAAAGGATATTATATCACAAAATGAGTGAAGTCACAAATTTGAACTTGGAAAGGCCATTTGCAAGAGCTTCTGCATCTAAACGTGCCATATTGGCAGATGATCCAGTAAAGGAAGTATCATCAGAAATTTCAATTAAGACATCATAAATGTTTCCAAGTTCATAGTGAAGAGGCTTCAAAGCATCAATGTGACTCTCCCATCTTGTCAGACTCAGTGGTTTCACAGTTAGAGAATTCACATGGCAAGTCAGAATCTCCCAACGGCGTGTTGAGCCTGAGAAAAACACAAACACATTGCACCAGGTCAGAGAAACTGCTTGCCTCCAAACAGCATCTAGAAGCATCGCTGACAACCTAATACAGAGAATGCACACTGCAAGGAACAAAAAAGGCCCTAGGATTGATTTCCATCATTCTCCTTTGCGCACCATTGTCTTTACCCTTCATATTACTCCCATTATCATAGCCTTGGCCACGTAAGTTTTCAACAGATAATGGCATTATTTCAAGCTCCTGTAGAATAGTTTCAGTCATAAATGCTCCAGTCATCTCCTTCAGTGGCACGAAACCCAAAAAATGTTCCTGTATGAGCACTTCAACATTATCTTCATCTGTAGACTTTTGCATATTCACAAAATGAATGATCATCATTTGTTCAACATGACTCACATCTGGTGTACAGTTCAGTATTATTGAGAAGTATTTTGCAGAATGGGCAGCTTCTATAATTTTCTTTTTGATGGCATTGGCTAGGATTTGAATCAGTTCATTCTGCATATTTTTTCCTAAGTAATGAACCTGTGTTTCACGATCAGTTATTTTACATAGATGCTCCTTCATGACAGGATCGAACAAAGCTAGGTATTCAACAAATTTTAAAAAGTTTCCATTACCTGGAGTGTATAATTTTTCATTTCTAACGTGTCCGCGGAACACTAAATTTTGCCCACTAAGAACTCTCACTAAAGCAGTCAGACACTCTAATATTTGTGGCCAATATTCTTCTTTTTCCTTGATATCACATACATTTTCTTCATCTATAGTTTTTTCTTTTTTCAATCGTAATTCAAGTTCTTTCCAATTTTGAAAACATTCCAAATGTTCTGTACTTCTTTCATATGAAGAGAGAATTGAAGATATGTTTTTCCAGTCCTTCGAACCATTTTCAGTAAGTGATGTCCCAAATGCTTGATTTCTAAACAACTTGCAGCAAAAGCAAAACACGGAGTCCTTCAACACTGAATATTGTAACCAGCTTTGATGAATTTCTTCTCCATTAATGAGTTTCCTCTTGTAATGCTGAGCAGAGAATTTTCTTTTATTTCCATCCTTAAGGAAGGAAAATTCATGAACTTGTTCGGGTCCATGTTCCACAAGAATTTGCTGCACACTGTCATCACGTCTGGGCCATGAAGATGGATCCTCATATTGTAACTTGTTTGTAACTTCCTCATCCTTTCTTCCTTCTACTTCATTTACTTCAATTTTTGCATGTGTCTCTGAAGGTGAATACATTTTCTCCACTTCCATATCAGTCTGATGCTGTGAGCTGCCTTCATCTAGAAGTAAGTTTCCATCATCTTGAGTTTCCAAACTGCTTTTTTGTGGATGTGATCTACCCTCATCTCGAAATAATATACCTTCATGTTGATGTTCCAAACTGCTTCCATGCAGAAGTGAGCTAATCTCCTCTCCAAGTAAAATTCCTTCATCTGGATGCTGTGAACTGCTTCCATCTTTATTTGGATTAAAGAGAAGATATTTCAGGAAGGATCCCTGCTATTTTGCTTGGTCCTTTTCCTTCTCAGCCTTTCATTTACAATACTCAGCTCCTGAGGGTTTTCTTTTTCCTCTTTCTGCCATGGGGCATTTGAATATTGTTATGTACTGTGCTCCCGACTGCAAGCATTATAACGTTAAGGATGGCTAACACACCCACCACCTGGTTGGCGATTTAAATCACATTGCAGCCATCCCAATATGCCTTTTCACTGCTTAAACGTTCAATGTTTATAACATACACTCACTTACCTATTAAAACAGTTAGTTATAGCATTTACACGGAAACAAAATGACCTTTTTCAATGTTATAACCCAACACTGGTTGTTTGAAAAGTAATCCCCTTGCCCATGGTTACCTGCCTGGAGTGTGACATCCAGGGGCGGTGCTAGGTATTTTGCCGCCCCAAGCACGGCAGGCAGGCTGCCTTCGGCGGCTTGCCTGCGGGAGGTCCCCTGTCCCGTGGATTTGGTGGCAGCCTGCGGAAGGTCGGCCGAAGCCGCAGGACCAGTGGACCCTCCGCAGGCATGCTGCTGAAGGCAACCTGCCTGCCACCCTCGCGGTGACCGGCAGAGCGCCCCCTGTGGCTTGCCGCCCCCAAGCATGCGCTTGGCGTGCTGGTGCCTGGAGCCGCCCCTGGTGACATCACTATTTTTGTAGTCTATTAAGTCTTAATGCTGTTACTTTTCTTTTATGGACCTTATTTATTACATGTGAATCAGTTATAACAAAGAAATGTTCATAACACTGCTCTACAGCCAAAATGCTTCTGAAATAAATGTAGTCAAACTTTACTAATTCTGGGTCACTGAGAACGAAAATGATGCTTAAAATTGTTGATTGGCTCTGGTCTAGCTGTTGGGCTCCAGACTACAGCAGTGGAATCTCCTGGCAGGTGATGTAGGGTTTCCATGTTTCCGTGACCGTCAAAAGGATCTTGTCCATCTCTTCTGAAGGTGATCTTGTAGCCTGCAACAACATCGATGGTGTGATGGCAGCCCTCAAACATTGTCAGATCCAGATGAGTGGAGACTGTTCATTGATTCATCAAAGACAAGTCTTAAAAGTTTTTTGCTGCATAATGGCAATGTTTTGCCATCACTTCCAGTTGGTCATCGCATAATGAAGGAAACCTATGACAACATGAAACAACTTTTGAGGTGCATAAACTATGACCAAATCAGTGGCAGCTTGTGGCAATTTGAAGGTTGTTGCTCTCTTGCTTGGTGCAGACTGGATACCAAAAGTACTGCTGTTTTTCTGCGAATGAGATAGTCGTGCAAAAGATTCCCACTACATCAAGAAAGACTGGCCACTCCGACAGTCATTGGAGCCTGGGAGGAAAAGTGTTCAGGATCCACCACTTGTGGAATCAAGGAAGATTTTGTTACCACCCTACACATCAAAGTGCGGTCTGATGAGAACTTTGTCAAGGCCATTGACAAAGACAAGCAGCTTTCAAATACCTCCGTGGAAAATTTCCAAGGTTAAGTGAAGCGTAAGATAAGGAAGGTGTCTTGTTGGTCCTCCAGATTTGACACTCTTCGAGATGATGCATTTGACCCATGCACTGCGTGGCAAGAAAAGACGGCATGGAAAGCCTTCCAGTTAGTGGCAATAATTTTCTAGGAACACAAGGCAGACAACTACAGGTTGTGGTGGAAAACCTCCTCAGGCATACAAAAGCCCTTGGTTGCAAGTGTCACTAAAGATACATTTTTTGCACTCTCATCTAGATTTTTTCCACCGAACTGCGGAGCAGTGAGCAATGAGCACGGCAAGCGATTTCACCAGGACATTGCAACAATGGAGAAACGCTATCAGGGCAATGGATCCCATCAATGCTTGCAGACTATTGCTGGACAGTGACAAGAGATGCTCCATTAATGAATACAAGAGACAAGCAAGAAGCGCCGAGTAGACACTGAATAGGACTAATACTATGTACATAAATAGTCTTTGCCTTTTGTTTCATAAAAATTATCTGTATAAACCCTTTTGCTGCTTTTAAAGTGTTACATAAACAGGACAGGTGAAATATTATCATGTAAAGCAACCATAAACACATGAAAAGACTAGTTTACATTATGATTAAAACTCTACTATCTACACATATAGATGACCATAAACTGTACAAACTTAAATATCTTAGAAACAGTAGCCAATCAGTTGTTTTAATTGTCATATTTGAATTCAGCACATCAAAATACATAATAAATACCACATTTTATCTCTGAAGCAGACGACTTCTCAAAAATTGTAGACCAGTGTAATTATACAGCCCGATAATAACACTAAGGTTTAATAATGCTTAAAGATATTCACATTTTGGATTTATAATGCTGAAAGATGTTATTCTTTATTCTTTGCAACCATGAAACACAATTTTCCACAGTATTCGCTCGATTCTTAACCATCGACCTGCGACGTGTTAAAATGACCGTTTGACATGTATCAACTTGCGATATCTCCACTCTACATGAATTTGCAGCTATGTGACCTTGATGTATATTTGAGTTAGGTGTCACTAGCATTGCAGCTTTTGCCACTGGCAGATGTGTTTCATTGTGGCTGAGTTATTGCTTATCAAAATTGTGGAGTGGGCTATCTTGACCCTATGTCGCAAACAGAAATTTTTTTGCAAAAATATTATTTATTTTTGCAGTAAATAAAAGATTTGACATATTCATAAATTCTCAGAAATGAATTAATAATTCATATTCCCTCTGTACACACATGGGAATTTAAATAATTACATCTTTGTTATTTTATTTATACATTTTTTTTAATTTGATGTTTTCCTCGAAGTTGGTGCCCCATTTAACTTGGCACCCTAGGTGACTGCCTAGTTCGCTTATATAGACAGGCCCCCCGCTGCAAGCGACCAAGGATAAAGGGGAATGGAATGGGCCCCTGCAAGCAATCAAGGATAAGGGGGAATGAACTTAACCTCCATGAATGTATCTAGTTCTCTTTTAAACACCGTTATAGTCCTTGCCTAGTCCATGTTACCATGTGTATCATCTTACTACTGATAACAGCATCAGAGAGGTATATATATGACTACTGTCATCTGTGGAATGACAATCCAGGAGTTCTGTGAAAATATCTGCTCAGTGTACAATGGCAGACAAAACAAGCTAACAGTGTTAGGAACCATTAGGAAAGGGATACATAATAAAGCAGAAAATATAATAATGCCACTATATAAATCCATTGTATGCTCACACCTTGAATACTCTGCATTTTTGCTTGCTCCATTTCAAAAAGGATATATTAGACTTGGAAAAGGTATAGAGAAAGGCAACAAAAAGGATGAGAGGTATGGAACAGCTTCTATATGAGGAGAAATTAAAAAAGACTGGGTTGGTTCATCTTAGAAAAGAGACAACCAAGGGGCAAGAGATGATAGCAGTCTATCAAATCGTGAATAGGGTGCAGAAAGTGAATAAGAAAGTGTTGTTTACCCCATTCATGTAATATACGAACTAAAGGTCACTCACTGAAATTAACAGGCAGTGGGTTTAAAACAAGCACAAGGAAGTACTTCTTCATGTAATGCACAGTCAACCTGCCAAACTCATTGCTGTGGATATCCTGAAGGCCAAAAGTATAACGAGGTTTAAAACAGAATTAGGTAAGTTCCTGGAGGCTATTAGCCAAACTCATGTGGGACACACCATGCTGATTGTATCCTTAACCATTCAGCTGCCAGATACTGAGACTGGATGGTGGATCATTTGCTAAATACCCCATTCTATTCATTTCCTCTAAAGCAGTGGTCCCCAACCTTTTTGTGACCAGTAGCATATTCATGTTTTCAGAAGACTGTGGCGGGTGCCAATAATTTTTCAAGGCTTATTTTGTATTTGTACGTTAAATAATACAAAAAAAATTAATATTACATAATATATGAATCCAGAGAAAAGCTGCGAGGCCAGAGAACACCGGTGCCTGCAGCCCTGGAGCACTCTGTCCCCAGCAGCCACAGGGCCCCAGATTCTCTTCTCTGCTGGGCACTAGGTGTGCCCCACACCTGCCAAAAACAGAGAACACCATGCCCGCAGCCTGAGTTCTCTGTCCCCGGCAGGTCCCCTGCTGGGCACTAGGCGGGCACACAGAAATCCCCCAGCGGGCACCATGGCACCCACAAGCACCACTGCTCTAAAGCATCTGGCAGCTGCTGTGGGAAGACAGGATACTGGCTAGCTGGACCTTAGGTTGGAACCAGTGTGGCCATGCTTATGTATAGTAGTCAGGGTGCTGGAAGGAGGGTGCTCTGCCTGAAGCCAAATGCAATGATCACCGTTATCCTCATCCACAGCCAAGGGAGAAGCGCAGTCATCCCCCCTCCTCTTCCTTGTTTCCAAGAGGCAGCTGTGTGTGAAACCCACCCCTTTCCCAGTGGGGTCATTTTTAAGGGCCCACCTGCTCTATGTACCTAGTCACAGATTATCACCATGGGCCTGCACCTTTGCCAGTCACCTAATCCAACTCCCCGCTCAAAGTAGCACCAATCCCAGACAGATTTTTGCCCCAGATCCCTAAGTGGCCCCTTCAAGGATTGAACTCACAACCCCGAGTTTAGCCGGCCAATGCTCAAACCACTGAGCTATCTCTTCTGACAGGCCATAATCCTCTGTAAGGCCCCACACGAGACGCAAGGCCACTAAGCGACACGCGCAGCTATCGCCAGCGGGAAGACCCCACGCGCCACCACCGCGTGCGCTGCGCTAACACCACCTACCCACCCCGGCTTCTCCTAGTCCCGCTGCGCGCGCATGCGTGCACGCGCACCGTCCGTTGGCCGCCGGCCGTGGCCCCGCCCCCTCGGGGCCGCGCGGGGAGGGCGCCGAGGACACACACGAGAGGGGCCCCGCCTTTCCTGCCGGAGGGAGCTGTTCGTGGTCAGACGGGAAGATGGCGAACCTGGAGGAGCAGCTCTCGGATGAGGAGAAGGTAACGTGGGCCGGGGCCAGGGCCAGGGCCAGGGCCGCCCCCGGCGGGGCTCGGGACCAGGCCGGGCTCTCGCCGCCTCAGGTGGTGGCGTTTGTATTTTTAGCTTCCTCCCTCTCCGGCGCTGTCAGCGAGAGGGCGCCGGGCAGCGGGGCCGGCCAGGGCCTCTCCCGCCGCGCCTTGTACGGTCCGAGGGCTGAAAATAGGCCCCAGAGTGGGGGGCAGGATCCGGTGTCTGATGGATGAGGCCGCCCGCCCGGCCCAGAGAGCTCGGCCTCAGGCGCTGCCAGTTTCCTCTTCCCTTCACCCCCCTTCTTCCGGGGCTCGACCGATCCTCGCCTTGGGGCGGCGGCTGCCGCCTAATATTGATCGAGGGCGTGGGGAGAGCAAGCCTGGTGGTGGGGTCTTGGAGACGGGCCCTTCCCCTCGCCCCGCTCCGGCGGCCTGCCTGGGAGCTTCTTGTCTCTAGAGCCCTCGTAGGCTGGGGTGTAAGGGCTGAGTTCAGTGTCTCCCCCAACCCCCCATTGAAGGGAGGGAGACTAAGGGGGTGGTTTCTGGGCGGTGTCTGTAGTGGCTCTCCTCACTTCCGGGGTTAAAATAAAGGGAGATTTCTCATAGATTGGAGGGGACTTTTTGGGTGGTGTGTCTCGCCCACCCCCATAGCTGGGGGGTGGGGGTGCGTGTGTGGAGAATTCAGATCCCACCCTGAGAGATGAATTATAAGGATAAAGCTTAAATACCCTCCCAGGAGACAGGGTTGTGGCTCAGTGAGGTGTTTATAATCTTTTCCTGGCCATGTGAAAAATGTCTTGCTTACTTGGTCTCTGTGGCTTGAAAATAGCTTCCTAAAATGGTGCTTCAGGGAAGGGACAGCTTGTAAAACCCAAGAGTTAGTGCTGCTCCTCTTCCTTTTGTCTGTCCTTCCTCTGTTGGAGGGAGGCTCTTTGCAATTGCCTATGAAAAGGAGGCTTCCGGGGCAGGGTGTGGAGAAGTGTTAACATGATGGTGATGTACAGCTCTCATGTCTTTATGTAACTGTCACTTGTCTCTGATAAATGCAAGTTTTCAGGGCTGCTGAAGCTGTGGAGGCAACTCAAGTGTGGGAGATTTTAAGGAATTGAGAGAGGTATTACATTTCCTTGAAATTAAAGGGAAGACTTTTAAAATGCCTTAATGTTAATTGTCATGTGGGAGTCTTCCTCCATGTCTAAGGCCTACTAGGGCTGAATTTCAGAAGCAGGTGGCTAAATGAAAAGTCGCTATGAGTTGTGAGAAGTATAGTAGTTTAGCACCAGAGCATAGAGTAGTTCATAGTTCCTCAGGATGGAGACTTTAAGGCTGTAGTTTATTCTTTTAATTAATTGAGTACTGCTCCTGTTTGTGATGTCAGCAGAATAGGTAAGATTAGCTACCGTGAAGGCTAAAAGATACAAATTTGTAGTTGGATATTCTGGTCCATATTTTGTCTGGAGAAAGTTGCTTTAAAACAATAAGGAAATAAAAACATTAAACAAAGATGCTTTGGCATCCTCTGGGTAGAAATGTTGCCAATTTTGGTTGGAGGTATTCCTGGAAGTTTCATCACATGACATAAACTCTAATTAAAGATTAATCTGTAATTTCTGGACACTCCAGGGCACTCTTGTAGGGTTAACAAACATATTCACAAAGCATACCTAGGGATAAACTTGGAAACAACATCTACTTATTTGGCTGAAAAGTACTTATGGCAACATAGTGACAAGTAGTGATATCTTCACTCTGATACACTAATAAATTCTCCTCCTAAGATCAATTGACTCACTCCAGCTAATGGAGTCTAGGCTCTTTTTCCTCCTTCCACTTATCTAATGAAGTTCGGAGGTCTCTTCCTGCAATTCTGATTTCTCTTCCAAAAGTACACACATGAATTCTGGACTCTCTTCTTCCTTCTCAGTAGTAAATTATAGGCTCATGAAATAAATGACATGTGCTCCCCATTGCTACAAGTAAGGCTCAGATTTTCTCACCCATATTTCAAGTAAAAGTCAAACAGGTCATGGGCAATAAAGAAACATTCACGAAGCCATGACCTGTCTGTCACTTTTACTAAAATATCTGTGACAAAATGGGGATCAGCGGGTCGCCGCACCACCTGCAACGGGACAGCTCTACAGTGGCTGAAGTCTGCGTGGCCTCCTTCGCCTGCAGCAGCTGGAGGTTCTGGGGTACTCCTGCTGCCTGCAGCTCCAGGGGTTCCCAGGTGGCTGGGAGCTCCAGTGTGCGCCTGTGGCTCCAGGGTGCCCCCACCACGGCAATCCCCCTCCGCCGGTAGTGGCTGGGAGCTGTTAGGTTCCCCTGCTGTTTGGGGGGCAAGGGGCACTGCCCACAGCAGCAACCCCTGCCACCCATGGCAGCCAAGAGCTGCAGGGGTACACCACAGCTCCCTCCCCCCATGGGTGGCAGAAGACCCTGCAGCTCCCAACTGCCACAGACAGAAGTCTTTGAGGTCACTGAAAGGAATGGATTCTGTGACTTTTAATAACCTCCATGACTAAATCGTAGCCTTAGCTATAAGTTAATACTGGGCCTCAGTGTAGGGCTCATCTGGGACTACAAAGTTTCAGCGCATGAAGATGCCCTGTGCCTCCAACTAACTCTTCTTCAGATGGGTTAATCCTTTTCCTTGTCCTAGCCTTGGCTCAAGTCACTTTGCCCCTGGTCTTTAAAGAGAAGTGGTATACCTTCAGTGCTTTCTGTGCCCTGCTAAAATGTGCTGGCAGCTTAGAGGCTCTCTGATTCCTCTCTCTCTCTCCTCTCTTATTAATGGAGTGGTATATGAGTGTCTCTTTTTTTTCTTACAAAGATGGAGACAGTGACTTCCTGGTACTCAGCTCAATCCTGTCACCTGTGCAAAATTCTGATTGTCCTGGCTGAGTGTGTTTTCCATGCCCTGGAGTTTATCTGGTTGGGCAGCACAAAAAAAGGGCAATATTGCAAGTCGTTTACAAAAGTATGCTAGTATGAGTACAAATTCAAGCTGAGATGCTTGAAAGTTTTCAGTTTGTGTAAAGGTGGCACATTTAACAGGGAAAATCAAACTGTTTTATAAGGTTCCTTGAGTATAATCAGATATTCTATCTGACCTGCATTTGTCCTTTCCAAAGCAGCAATGTCCAGTACACACTATAACCCACTATAGGTTCCATGAGTATTATTTTGAAAGATTAGGTTTCCCAGATGACACTTTTATTTTTTTTACGCTTCTAGAGCATCTGTTACTGTAGCACTTATTTACACACCTTATTAAGAATGTAAAAACAGCCGTACTGGGTCAGACCAATGGTCCATCTAGCCCAGTATCCTGTCTTCTGACTGGCCAATGCCAGGTCCTTCAGGGGGCGTGAACAGAAGAGGCAGTCATCAAGTGTCCATTCCCAGCTTCTGGCAAACAGGCCAGGGATGCTCAGAGCATGGTGTTGCATCCCTGTCCATCCTGGCTAATAACCATTGATGACTTTATCCTCCATGAACTTATCTAGTTCTTTTTTGAACCTTGTTATAGTTTTGGTCTTTACAACACCCTGGCAAAGAATTCCACAGGTTGTCTGTGTGTTGTTTGAAGAAGTACTTCCTTTTTTTTGTTTTGTTTTAAACCTGTTGCCTATTAATTTTATTGTGTCATGAGAAGGAATAAATAACATTTACTCATTCACTTTCCTCATACTAGTTAAGGTTTTTATAGACCTCTTAGTTGTCTCTTTTCCAAGCTGAAACATCCAAGTCTTTTTAATCTCTCCTCATACATAAGCTCTTCCCTACCCGTAATCATTTTTGTTGCTGTTTTCTGTACTTTTTCCAATTCCAGTATATCTTTTTTGAGATGGGTTTACCAGATCTTCTACACGCAGTATTCAAGATGTGGGCATACCATGGATTTATATGAGATATTATGATACTTTCTGTCCTGTTAGCTAGCTCTTTCCTAATGGTTCCTAACATTGTGTTAGCTTTTTTGATTACTGCACATTGAGTGGATGTTATCAGAGAACTATCCATAATGACTCCAAGATCTTTCTTGAGTGGTAACAACTAATTTAGACCCCATCATTTTGTATGTATAATTGAGATTCTTTTCCAGTATGCATTACTTTGCATTTATCCACGCTGAATTTCATCTGCCATTTTGTTGCCCAGTCATCCAATTTTATGAGATCTCTTTGTAACTCTTTGCATTCTGCTTTGGGTTTAACCATCTTAAATAATTATGTATCATCTGCAAATTTTGCCACCTCACTGTTTACCCCTTTCCCAGATCATTTATGAATATGTTGAACAGAACTGGTCCTAGTATGAGACCTCTGGGCGACACCTCTAGTTACTTTCTCCAGTGTGAAATTTGACTATTTATTCCTACCCTTTGATTCTATCTTTTAACCAGATGCTGATCCATGAGAGGACCTTCCATCTTATCCTATGACAACTTTCTTTGCTTAAGCGCCTTTCGTGAGGGACCTTGTCAAAGCTTTCTAAAAGTCTAAGTACACTATATCCACTGGATCAGCCTTGTCCACATGTTTGTTGACCTCCTCAAAGAATTGTAATAGGTTGGCAAAACATGATTCTCCTTTACAGAAACCATGTTGACTCTTCCCCAACATATTCTGGATGACTTGCATTAAATATCTATGGAAGTATTTTAGTTGTGCTGTCCTTTACAGTAAGGTATGTGCCACTCATGAAGCTAATTATCCTTAAATTTAAATGGCTGCTGAATGATTTTATGCTTTGAGTAGATTGAGTGGAAGACAAATATTCATATTTTACAGCAAAGGTGTACCAGAGTTTTTTTCCTGATTTAAATGGAGCATATTTTGAGCCAGCAATTCACTCAAGTAGAACTTCTACTATCTTGTGATCCCTAGACAAGACTTAGGAGTAAGTTTTCTAAATGTACACCTCTATCCCAATATAACGCGGTCCTCTGGAGAGAAAAAAAATCTCACTGGGTTATAGTGAGACTGCGTTATATCAAACTTGCTTGCCCTCCCCGCCACCGTTCTCTGACCGCCCCCTCTAGAGACCCCTGTCCCTAATCACCCCCCAAGACTCCACCCCTACCCAAACCCCCTGTCCCCCGACTGCTCCTCCTCCCCCCCGACAGGCACTCACCAGCAGCAGTGGGAAGCAGAGCAGCCCGCCCAGTCCGCTCCACTCCACCCACCTCCCACCCGCAGTGCTCTGCTTCCCGCCACTGGTGAGTGTGGGGAGGTTGGGGAAAGGAGGACCCCCTCCCTCCCATCCCTTCCCCACTCACCTGTGATGGGCAGTGGAGCAGCCCAGCCCCAGCTAACTCCACTCCGCCAGCTGCCAGCCGTGGCGCTTCACTTCTCACCACAGGTAAGTGCAGGACGTTTCCCCAGCTGCCTCACAGCGACATGGCTGGGGCCGGGACAAGGAAAGCGGAGTGGGCTGGGGTTGCGTCGCTCCGCTTCCCGCCGCAGGTGAATGTGGGGGGATCCCTTCCCCCAAGTCACCTCCCCCAAGTGACATGGCTGTGGCGAGGGAAGCAGAATGGGCTGCTCTCGGCCCCCTGCTAACCCCCAGGCCACTCTGGGACTGCGGGGCTTCCAAAAGTGCCCTCCCACAGCTCCTGCTCCCCAGACCCTGGATGAGGGGAGAGCCCCTGACCGCCCCTGAGACCCTCTGCCCCTTATCAAAACCCTCAGCCCTGGCCTGGCCTAGCACCCATAACACGCTGCTCAGAGCAGTGTGTCACAGCTTTACTGCGTTGTATGCAAACCCGAGTTCTGTCGGGTCGTGTTATATCGGAGTAGAAGTGTATGTGGACACGTTTAGTCAAATTCATCTCTTATTGGCACTTACTATGGATGTGAGAAAACAAGTTTTCTTTTTCTAAGCTAAAATGTGGCCAGTTAACCAGCTTCAGACTTGTTAGCCTGCATTTTGAGGGATTCTTTCTATAATATTAAAGATAAATCATTTGAGTTAACACAAATGAAAATACACACCCTTTTCCTGTCGAGATAGGGCTGCAGTGTTACTTCTAGAGTATAGGAGTGCTTCTGGAGAGGGGGAGGAGAAACATGTTAATCTTCCCCTGCCCCAGCAGTAGGTCACACTTGTGCTGCTTCTCTATTTTGCTTTCCTCATGATGCAATAGAGTGAAACTGACTAGAGTCATGTAATAATCATGCTGCTGGTGATCTGCGTGGTCTAGGGGGACTAGTAGGACAAATGCTACTTGCAGAAGTATAGGCATAATCCTGGTAAAGAGGGCAGAAATGCAGAGAAGTAAAAAGGGAGTAATACCAGGCTATATATTGGATTTTATGATATCCAAGTGCCTCTTTGCCTGGCGCATAAATGAGAGTTGGGTGGTCTAGTGACAGTACCAATTCAGAAAGAATCATGCTTGATTTCTTGTTCCATGTACTAGTGGTGGCTGGAAGTGCTGCCAGGGTAACCCTGAGGTCATGAGGAGAGGATATAGCCGCTTCAGGATGACTAAAAAGGTAGTATCAGAGCTTCCTAAAACAATTCAGATTGAGACTTCAAGTGGCTGGCAGAATGTGTAGGACTAGAAGGTGGCAGACAGGTAGGACTTCTGGTTTCTTCTGGATTGCTGCTGTCCAGATCCTGCTTCTCATTCCATTGCCTGCTGCCCAGGGGAAGTGAAGGTGGGATAGGGCAATGTAAGCAGCCAGAGCCAGTAAGTGGACAGTCAGCAGCCTATCCCTGCCCTGTTCATGTCCTGGAGGCACCTTCTGTGCCCTGTAACTGTTGCCCAGATCCTTCTCTCTACGCTGTCAGGAGCACCACCAGCTTTTTTCGGCGCCCTAGGCGGCGGAAGGTCCACCTCTGACAAAAATGGTGGAAGGTCCTGCCCCTGAAATACCACTGACGACTGGGGTGACCAAAGATCCGGTTGCCGCCCCCCAAATGTTAGTGCCCTAGGTAACCACCTAGGTCGCCTAATGGGTTGCACCGGCCCTGTACACTGCTGCCTGCTACCCAGGGGAAGTGAGAGCGTGGAAGGGGACTGTCTCTGGGACATGCATGACCCACCTAGACCTTTTCCCTAACTGTCTATTTGAGGAACATTCTTCTAAATAAATTAACTGAAGCCTATTGGGAAAGAATAGCATCTATTGAATGTCAGCTCTCCGAAAGATAATCCGCATACTTTTGATCTGTTTAGCACTTACATGGGAGTGGTAAAAACATTCAGAAAATAACCCTACATTTTATGAAAGAGCCACATCTTAGAGGCTGCACTTGCTGTTGAGGGAATACTGGCTTCAGGCAGAAGTTATCAGTAAGTAAACATTCATTTAACCTGCGTAATTATAAGAGTAATTATAAGTTATAAGAAATGCATAATTTTCGTGAAAGAAAAATCCCTTTTAAAATGTGTATATGATCATAAGACACACAATTAGGACATTAGCATTGACTAAAAATATCTCTTGGAATATAGGGTACTTAATCTCATGTGATTATAACTCCTGGCTCAAGCATTTAGGATCTGTTTTAAGTACTAAATTTAGTCCTGGTACTGATAGGGAAATTCAGGTATTTGCCTAATCCTAATATTTTTTTCCTGAAATGGCTTTTGAGTCATAGGCATCCTGCGGCAGTTACAGCGGGGGACAGTTTTATTTTTTGTTATTTTAATGAAAGATGTGTCCTTTGAATCTGGTCTATCCAGCTTGTCTTCCAAACTTAGTCTAGCAAGTTTATATGCTCTGCACTGGTCAATTGGGATGAGACATGGAGACAGCAGATAAACAGGAATGGAGTGAGCTGGAGGTGTTAAACAAGATTTGAAAAATATATTAGCCAGAATGAAACTCTTGTGCTGCTGTGTCACCTGCAGTTTAAAGGATTAAAACAGATTTTGTATGTTCATAGTTACAGGTAGCTGTAACACTGTCAATTTTATAGTTAATTAACAAATACAGTTTATGAAATATCTTGTTACAAAGCAAGATGTACCTAAATTCTGCTTCATAATCCTTGGATTTTGTGAGTATTCTGGAAATCTTGTAGCAGTGTCTGATAAAGCAAAAATTGAGGTTTCCAATGAGTTAGATATTATCTGGTGTCTAAATTTACTGGTATGGAATTTTCTGGGTGCAGGGACAGGTCCCTCACTGCTTCTCCATAAGCTCTGTGTTTATGAGAAAGTAAGCAATTTTTCAGTAATAGTGTGCTGTCACTTTTGAATTTTTATGTCTGACTTTGTAAGCAAGTAATTTTTAAGTGAGGTGTAACTTGGGGATGTGCAGGACAAATCAGACTCCTGAAAGGGGTACAGTAGTCTGGAAAGGCTCAGAGTACCTTAAGCAGGGGTTCTCAACCTGTAGGTTTCACCACCTTTTCTTTCTTCAATTATTACACTTTCATTCAAGGATTATTTTTTTTTCTAGCTCTTCAGGTTGCAGAGATCATACTTTATTCATACCTTTGACGTAAACAGTTGCATTAATGTCTAAGGCCTTGTCTACACTGGCAAGTTTCTGTGCAGTAAAGCAGCTTTCTGCGTTGTAACTCCAGAGGCGTACATGCTGCCAAGCTACTTAGTGTGCAGAAACTGCACAGTTGCAGCACTGTAAAAAAACAACAACAACAACAAAAAAACAGCCCACTCTGACACAAGGCATACAGCTTTCTGCGTCAGGGTTACAGCGCTGTGGTGCCAGTGTAGGCACCCTAGTCAATTACAGTCCTGTGATTGGCCTCCGGGAGGTGTCCCACAATCTCTGTTCTCGGCTTTCTGGACATCAGTTTGAGCTCTACTGCCCTGCCCTCAGGTGACTGACCATAAGCGCCACCACTTAAATTCCTTGGGAATTTTGAAAGTTCCATTCCTGTTTGCTCAGTGATGCATGCAGTGGTATCAGCACATCTTTCCAGGTGACTATGCCTGCTCCACGCCCCAGGTGATCCGCAGTTGGAAGCAATGTTGAGCTGCTGGACCTCATCAGCATTTGAGAAAAGGAGGCGGAATAGGGTGTTGATTGACTCCCTCACTTCACGGGAATCTGCCTCAAAGATCTCTAGGAAGCTCTCATGGAGATGCTGGGCAATCCGCTGCTGCAGGTTCTTTGACAGAGGTGTTTTGTTTCTTGTCCCATTAAGGGTAACTTTCCCATGCCACGCTGCCATCACTGGGGGCGGGACACCATTGCTGCACACAAGCGAGCTGCATAGGAGCCAGGGCAGAAGCTACAGTCTTGAAAAAGACCCTTCCTTGATCTCCTGCTCACCCTCAGCAGCGAGATATCATCTTCCATAATGAACACAGCTTGTGCAAAATGTGGGGACAGTAATAAGTCCCCCCCACACACACACACTGATGCCTCTTCCCAGGAGCCACGTGCCCAGTGTACAGTACAGTCCTGGAACACTAATTTCCCCTGCCCCTGTTGTTACTCAGCATTTTGGGGGTCTTGTGGGTCATGTGTGCTTGCTTGGGGTCAACCAGTTAGTGATAAGTATGTGAATAGTGTCTGTGTTTTAAATCACTGATTCAGTGGCCTGTGTTGCAAACAATACTGCTTCTGTAAAGCGTTGCATTTTGGTGTCACATGTATGACCTTGAGAGCCTAGTCTCCCTCTTTATCACTGGCTGAACAGCTGTGCAGAATTAGTTCTTCATGGCTGCTTTCTAAGGAGGACTTTCTGCGTGATGTCATGGTGCATTCTGCGGCCGAAAAACAAGAGTTGAAGGAGTGTCAAGACAGCGAGAAAAGGGACCAAAAGGAGAATGCGGCATGCCAGAATGAAGCCATGGAGTGGCTCTTAAAAGTTATGGAACGCCAAACGGACATGCTCCAGGCGCTACTAGTACTGTAAACGAAGCAGCTCCGCGCCCGCCCTGCCCTGCCCTGTAACCACTGTCGCAAAACTATCTCCCATGCGCCCCCTAGACACTGCTAACATACTCTTATCAACCTCCTGGTTCCAGTCTGTACCTACTGCATTCCACTCCTTCCCTGTCACAGTCCAGCCCCCAGACTCCCAATACCGACTGCACTCAACATCTGTCCCTCTGCAGTTTAACCCTGCTGAAGTACAGTACCTGCTGCACCGTACTCAAAAGGAGAAGGTTGGATATGATACCTGGACATGCACAAATCTTTAACTATCCTGGGACCCTCCCTTCTCTCATTCCCCTCAGAGCTGATGTGTTTTTTGTCTCTCTCTCCCTCTGCTTGGTTGGTTGTTAATAAAAGAATTGTTTTTTGGTTTGAAAGCAATCTTTATTCTATTAACTGAAAGCAAACAGAGCACTGCAAAGCAACAGGCAATTTTTTTAAACCTTCATAATGCATCATCTGCACCAATCACAAGCATTAGAAATACTTTGCTCCCAAATATAGCAACAAATTACTGCCTCAAGGCATCCCTGATCCTTATGGCCCCCATGCTGCGTCCTTTTAATAGCCCTAGTCTCTGGCTGTTCAAATTCAGCCTCCAGGTGCTGTGCTTTCATGCTTCCCTTCACAAATATTATAGAATGTACAACACGTGTTTATAAGCATAGAAATATTGTCATTGGGCTGGTTCAGCCTCCCATACAGGCAGCACCAGCAGGCCTTTAAACAGCTAAAAGCACACTCAAGTCATTCTGCACTTGCTCAGGCTGTTGTTGATCCGCTCCTTGCTGTTGTCAAGATGCCCCATGTATGGATTCATAAGCCATGGCATTAAGGGGTAGGCAGGGTCTTCCAGGATCACAATGGGCATTTCAACTTCCCCTATGGTGATCTGGTCTGGGAAGAAAGTCCTTGCTTGCAGCTTCCTGAACAGGCCGGTGTTCTGAAAGATGTATGCGTTGTGCACCTCTCCAGACCAACCTGCGTTAACGTCCATGAAACGTCCCTGGTGATCCACAAGCACCTGGAAAACCTTTGAGAAATACCCCTTCCAATTAATCTACTCAGTGGCTAGGTGGTGTGATGCCAGAATTGGAATATGCATGCCATCTATCACCCTTTCGCAGTTAGAGAAGGCCATTTATGCAAAGCCATCCACAATATCACGCATGTTGCCTAGAGTCACGGTCTTCTGGAGCAGGATGCAATTAATGGCCCTGCACACTTCCGTCAACACGAGTCCCACAGTCAACTTTCCAACTCCAAACTGGTTAGTGACCGATTGGTAGCAATCGGGAGTAGCCAGCTTCCACAGTGCAATCTCCACACGCGTCTCCAACAGCAGGGCAGCTCTCATTCTCATGTCCCTGTGCCACAGGACTGGAGCGAGCTCATCACACAGCCTCATGAATGTGGCTTTTCTCATCTGAAAGTTCTGCAGCTGTTGCTCTTCATCCCAGATGTGCATGACCTATGTGATCCCACCACTCGGGGCCTGTTTTCCGAGCCCAAAAGCACCGTTTCTCTGTGGCTAGCACCTCCATGAATGCCACAAGCAATCTCGTGTCATAGCTACTATGCGGGGCAAGATCAGTGTCAAACTTCTCTTGCCTTTGTAGTTTAAGGAATTATTCCACTGCCACTCGTGACATGTTAGTGAGAGCAAGCAGCATATTGGTCAACAGTGCAGGATCCATTCCTGCGGGCCAAAGAGGCAGATCACGCAGTACACAAACCATTGAAAGATGGTGCCAAATGCGGACGGACGCACAGAGATAGCTGGGTTCCGAAGCAATGCATCATGGGGCATTGGGACAAGACTCAGGATGCTCCGCAACTTCTTCCGCCTTCCTGCAACTCTTACCAGCAGAAGAGGAAGAGTTGCTCTGTGGGATAACTGCCCAGAGTGAACCTCTCCGAATACTGCTGCAAGTGCCACAAGTGTGAACACGCTATTGTGCAGACAGCTGACAGCGTGAACACAGAACAGTGATTTCCTCTCAGCGTGCTCTGAGCGGTGCTGTAACTCTGCCAGTGTAGACATACTCTATATGTGAAGACAGCATAAAACTGAGTGCAAATTGCTCCATTCATCTCAGTTGGGGCCTTGTGAGCAGTTATTCTGTGGCCATAAAATCTGGCAGTTTTGCCAGTATGCCACAGAATTCAGTGTGGTAGGGTTTTTTGCCAGAAGATTTGCATTTTGCTGTTTTGTCTCTTTGCCCTGTTGGGACCTCTCCAGTTTTCCCCAGAAGGGGGAGTTAATTGGATTACAGTACATGCTTCCTGCTGTGTTCCATTGAGCCAGGCAGCATAGCAGTCATGACCACTGTGTTGCTTAGCCTTTGTTCCTTTTGGGGAGTCATTCCTTGTAGCCTCTCCTGTGGGCTTGGCCCAAGACATGCATCAGTATGCTTTTTAGTTACTGTCTCTTAAAGGATTTGTTGCAGCAGTTGGTGAAGGATTTTGGCATGTACCTGTAGCTATTAAAACGGAGAAGCAAAGCTACTGATGATAATTTAGTGGGCTTACAAACAAAGCCCGTTGAATTATTCAAGCAAAAGCTTGAGTTTACAAAATCAAGACTGTTCTATTATTTGTATATAGTGTAAACAGGAAAGCTGTCCATGCATCACTGCAAATAACAAAAGCTATCAACCTAATAGGTTGCAATCAGCATTTTCCCCAAATGTCAGTGTTAAATTGATCTGCTGCTGCCAGTTAAGTCAAAGCAATCCCCTTCTCCATCAAAAATTGGCCAGCTAATTCTGAACAGCTTTCAAGAAGAGCTCAGTTGAGCTAGTGCTCTTCTTCATACACTGGATGAAACTACAGATGTCTTCTGTGCAGCATTACTCTGGTATGAATGGGTAGGATCCATGCATGACTTCCTGTTTTTTCAGTCCACTAACGGGGCATGCTACAAGGGGGTATGTTTGGGTTGGATTGGTTTAGCTGTGCTGATTATTTGCATTAACGAACAGCAAGATATGACAAGAAAACGCTGTAGCCTGTGACAAGAACTTAGTCTGCAGCCAAGCCACGTGGACACATTGTTTAGTTTACTGGGAAGCATTGGTGGCAAAGAGGATGCCACTGGGACTTGACGAAGCTATAACAGTTGTGAACGTTATTAAAGATAAACCTACCAATGCATACCTCTTCACTATTTATGTAAAGGGATAGATACGTGACAGTGGCTGGTCCTCTTGTACATGAGTCGTTGAATAGCGTGTTTAAGCTTAGAGGAGGTAAAAATGTTACTGCAAAATGTGCTTCTGTCCTTGCCAAATGCTTGAGTGCTGGCTTGCTCTGAATGTTTCTCTCCAGTGGCTGAATATGAACTCTACATGAAGCATTGAAGGTATGATTCTCCACCAAATATCTATGATTTCTGGTTGCGTGAGGAAGGATTACCAATAGATTGCAAGTACAGTTTATCAAAAGGATGATCTTTATGAACCAATCTCTTCTGCTCTAGTTCTTTTTGGAAAATAAAATCCCATTACTATCTTGGTGAATATGATCTGCTTCTGTTTAAACCTGTGTGTTCTCAACCAGGGGTTGCCCTCCTTCTTCCTACCAGGGGATCATGCCCATCTTGCTCTTCCCATATAGCTAAATGGAAGGAAGGACCCTGATATTGAGCCAGTATATACTGTATCTCCTTCACAGAGGTGTTGAAAGTTTAAAGCTTTGTAAAATGGTTTGAAATCTTTTGATGAAAGTTGCTGTAAAAGTGGAAACAAAATATTGTTCGTCTAACAATTACTGATGATCTCTTATCTGGCTTTCTAGAGTGGAAATCTGAACTACTGTTTTTTGTGTAATCTTTCAGGATATGTCACTGGCAATGTTTGGCCAAGTTGGGGCTTGTTTAGAAACCAAAAGCTACAGCTTTTAAGTAAGTACAGCCTTAGAAGAAAATTCCATTTTAAAGGCAAGGTTCTGAAAAGTCCTAGCAAAACATTTTTACATTTGTGACAAACACTAAGTTGTTCTTCTACTGTCATAATAGTTCTGTGAAGCAAAGTTGAGTAATCTTTTTAATCACAAAACTTCAAACCTATTTCTCATTTTAGAAAAAAATGAGGCTTGCTTGATATGTAAGCTACATTTTATATATAATTATAGCTTATTGATTTTTATTATGGTAGTGCCCAAAGCCTCAGGATTGGCGCTCTGCTGTGCTGGATGCTGTGCACACAGAGGAAGGAATGGTTTCCTGCCCCAAAGAGCTCACAATGTAACTGGAAATATGTAAGTGACAAAGGAAGGAATCCAGGCACAAGGGTGGAGGGTAACCGCATACGGGACTATATCAAAACATATTTGCTTAAACTTCAGAGCATCCTCTTATATACTATTGTCTCTTTCATCTGTAACTCTTGTGGAAGGCGTTGTCAGAATACCAGATAATGTAGAGACTTAAGCCAAATTGTTTTTCTGAAGCCTTTTTTACATTTTCTGTAAACTAGTTCTGTGTTTAAGTTTTTTTTTGTTTTTTTTTGGTAGCTGAATGTTAGTTGATTAACAGGAGTAATGTGTTTTATATTTGGTACTGTAGATTGACTTTCTCAGAGCTGCTGATAATAGCATTTTTGTTTGCAGATACTCACTACCATATATGGGCATGTAAATTGCAGACAGTCTGGCCTTTCAACCAATGTCAGTTTTCAGTGTGGCCAGAAACAGGAAGAGTAGTGGTTTGGAGCATTTCATCTTCTACAGAATTTTTTTTTTTTTAAATAAGTAGTTCAAGAGGAAATAGAACATTGGGCTTAGCCAGTGCATTTCTGGTTGATTAATAGCATGCCTTGAGAGGAGAGTTGATGGGTGAAGCAAAGATTTGACTCTGAAAATAGCATTTCTAATGCCATGTCTATACTGCAAAATTAAGTTGACCGAACTCAGTTGGGTCTTAGATTGCTTGTGCGTGTCTACACTTCATTCCTTGTGTTGGCGGTGCACGTCCTTCCCCTGGAGTGCTTGTATTGATTGTACTGTCAGTGTAGAGCAAGAAGATGGCTCCTGAAAGCCAGTAACAGTCAACATAACCAATGGAGTGTCTACATTGACACTGTCGACTTAACTGTTATGTGTTTGGCTGCATGTTTTTTGCATGTTGTACTGATGTTGGCCAGATAGGAGCCTGCTGTACAGGCTATCGAACTGCCCAATAAATCGACAAACTCGGTTCATAGTGAAGGCACTTGGTCAGGTTTATTGTCAACGAAGCACAGCCTCTATGTCCTGGCTCAGTGTTTACAGGTGCACTAACAGGTATATGCGCACTGCAATGGACTAGCTCAGTTAATGGTGGGACTTTCCATTATCCCCTAGGCCAGTCAAAGACACTCTCTTCGAGATTTCTTTTTATACATTAATACAAACAAGTTACTTACTGTCCTTCTGATGTAGTTAGTTGACACCCTCTGATATAGCCAGTTGCCACACATTACCTTGTACATTTTTATTTATTACATTGTCATTCTGACCTTATTTTTAGGATGGGTCAGTGTATTTCTGTTATCTTTAGGGAATGTGTTGGTATTGAGGTATTTTGGTACCACTCTTTTGGAATGTGTGAGTGAGTGCTCTGTGCCTACCACCTCTTAGGAATGTTTGTTTTTGCAATATTAGCTTTGTTTTTGCCAGATTTTGTGAGCAGGGCCTGCCTCTAGGTGCATCTGATTTTGCTTTATATTTTGACCACCAGTTTATCTCAGGCCTCACACGAGGCCTGTGATACAAGGTCTTATGTCTTAGGCTTTCTGCTACACTAACTATCTTGACTTTATGCTGCTCATGGAGGTGGAGTTAAGTCAACATAGCTGTGCAATTATGTCTTTGGGAGCAAAATTTAAGTGTAGACATTTCTGTAAGCTGCCTTATGTCACCCTAACTCTGTAGTGTAGACAAGACCTAAGATAGCTAATATCAGTCTTTGAACTGCTGGCATATTGCTAGTATGAAATGGAAGTGAAATCTAGCAATTTTTTTGATATGTCAATCAACTCTGGGTCAAAAGACAGCTACTTTGTAAATAAACAGAACATCTCAAGTATACAGAAGTCTAACTTCTTTGAAATTCTTGATGTTTAATATATGTACTCCCCTTTCTCCCTCTCCATCAAGTGTCAGTTTGAATGCCAAATACATTTCAATTCTAAAATCACGCAAGTTTCAGATTACTGCATGCATTTGTAATTGGGCTGAGGTATAGCCTCTGTCTTCATCTACACGGGGGTAGTCAATAGCTAAACCACAGTTCAAATCCAGACCACCAGAAGCTTTTCAGTGGAACATGGGGGCAGAGGTGACGCATGGGCGGGGTATGCAGGGTCACATGTCTTTACCTCCCCCTACCCGTGCCCAATTGCCCCGGACGCTTCTGGAGGGTATGCCCAGAAGCAATGAGGCAGCATTCTTTGTGTGTCTATGCAGCGCAGGGAAGGTGCAGCGTGGCTGGCTGAGTTCCTCTTCCTCTCCTTCTGCCCCGTCCCCCGCCTGCTTTGCCTTCCCTTCTGCTGGAGTCCCAGCACTGCTGCCTGCTTTGCAGACTATCTACAAGTGAGAGACAATGCATGAGACAACAGCAGGGAAGGCAAAGTAACCGTGTGGGGAGTTGGAGGAGCTCAGCCAGCTGCCCTACTGCTTCCTCTCTCCACATACTGCACTTACACGTGGAGGATGCTACTGCCAGGGGGAGTGCTGCCTCTTTCTGGGAGTCCAGAGAAATCAGGGGGGCATATCACGCCCCCCCCCCAACTTTTCATTTGTGGCCCCATACCCCACTAGCCATTGCTACATGTTCTGGCTGAGCTGGAGCCATGTGAAGCTTTGCTTGTTCTCCAAGCAGTCCCTGGAGCTTCCTGCCCCCGAGTGGTCCGCGGAACTCTACCCCCACCCTAAGCTATCCCAGGCACCAAAGGGGCGTCGTGCCACTAGCAGGATCGTAGTCCAACAGCTTCACCTCCTGGCTCCGAGCTCAAAAGTACTCGCATTCACACCCTGCTTTTCTCCCAGATCCCAGCCCCGTACTCATCTTCTCCTCCTCTGCCCGAGCTCTGGTTGGCTCAATTGGAGGAATGGAGGAACTTTAAGGTGGGGGCGGCGGGGCAGCAATGCCAGATGGATCAGGCCAGCCCTGTGCATCCCATTTTTAGTTTAGGGAAATAGTCACCTTAGTCTCTGGGCTGGGGGCGGAGGGGTGGTGTTGGTGGTAAACCTGGGTTTAGGGATGGGGTTGCCAGGTGTCCGGTTTTGGACTGGAATGTCTGGTGAAAAGGGAAACTGGCAGCATCTAGTCAGCATAAGTAAAGTCCAGGTACTTGCACTAACCATTCTCTGCCACCAAGGGCTGGGAAGAGCAGGAACCTGGAGAAGCCACTCTGTTTAGCAACTGTCGCTCTTCCCACCCCCAAGTCTATTGGAGAGAACTGGTTGGCTACTGGACCAGGCTCCAAAATAAGTACCGGTGTCATCTGAGGGTGTGTGTGTGGGGGTAACATTTCTGTTCTCTCGCCCCCCCCCCCCCCAGTCGTGCTGTGCCCACCCACACACCCTGCTGTGCCCTGATTTTCCCACCCCAGCACCTTGCTCTGGGGACTGATCCCTGCCATGCCCCACTGTGCCCTGAATGGGCAGGTGGGTAGGCTGCACATCAGCTCCTCCCAGCCTGGTTGTGCGGGTGGCAGATGAGTCCTGGGAGATGGGAGAGCAAGCGATGGGGAGTGACGGGGAGTTGTAATGTTTCACAAAGTATATTTAGGTTAGCCTGTTTGACTTAACTTAAAAGCATTAGTATATGTTGTTGAAAATACACTAATGGTAAAACCTGTAAGATCTGTTTCGGATAAATAACTTTTTTCTGTGAATTTATACGATGATTGCTATCTCTTACTACCATAATGTTGCCTAATTTTTGTATAACATTAATTCACATACAAACTATATGATTGTTTCAAAAGCCAAGGAAGTCTGAGTTTTTAAACAGGAGATGTTGTTTTTAAAAATGAAGACACAAGTGTAGTCTTAAATTCCTTATCTTTAATTTCAGAATTTAAAAAAAACCCTAAAAATAAAGAATTTGCTATCTAGACAGTTTTATGCAAAGTGGGACTGAGAATTTTTTCCTTTTGAAACAATTAAATCAGAGTTTATGATTTGTTCTGAGTGTCTTTGACTCTTCTAAAAGTGTTTGTTTGTAATCAATTTAAGAAATTCTAATCCAACACTTAACCAGTCTCTTCTAGTTAAACTGTTAAGTAACCAATCTCTTCTGAATTATAGAACTTCTACAGTAAATTGTGAAACTAATTTTAAATGGTGTCTTTAGACTTTATTTTACATTGTTTTCTAGAATAATCAAACATAATTCTGTGTAGCTATAAATATTTAACTCCAACTAAATTGTAAAAAGTCAACATTTGATCTTATAATTTATGCTGATTTGCATTATATAAACATAAAAGAATAAAAGCAAAACATAACTAGTTGTGCCTCTTAGTGTATTTGTATCCTTTCCTGTAGACTTTTTTGGTAAAATCATTCAAAAACGTGTTTAAATGGCTATACTTACTCTCTTCCTACTCTAATTTACATCTTCCAGTGGGATCTGTGGTAGGAAGGTCATTAAAATGGCAGGTCCTTCTTGATAGCTATCACATTTTTTCAGTACCACTACCATCACCCTATTAATCTGAGTGCTTTAAATGTAAAATCAATAGCAAAGTCCCAGTTGACTTCAGTCAGTGAGGATGGACTGAAGATACCAAAAGAATTTGTTTAAAATAAACAAAAAAACCCTACCTATTGGAAGTTTTTATGATTAGTAAATACTTTGTTTTCTAAAATATTGCAATAAGTTTAAGAAAAAATATTCAATTAATACCTATTTATAAAATTATTCTGTTCTTGAATGGGTGGCTGTTATGAAAGGTTTGATAGGCTATTTTGAGACTTTTTTTTCTAAGACTTTCTGTACTCTGCAAAACAAACTTCACTTGATACTGAAGAATACTGACTAGTTTTATCGTAAAACTGTTGCGCCAAATAAGGGAGCACTATTTGTCCTGGAAAGAATAAAAAGGACCATTAAATTCTGGGAAGCAGATATAATTGGTACTGAAAATTCCTCTTTAGTTATTTTGTCACCGAAAAGAACTATTTTTATCATTACTAATGTACCTATTTATTGATCTCTGACAAACTATATAATCCAGTGGTCCCCAACCTTTTTGGCTGGCGGGCACCAGCCGAAGGACCACTGCGGCAGTGGAGCACCCGCCGAAATACTGCCGAATTTTGGCGGCGATGCCTCTCAATGACATCACTTGTCTGTGACAAGCGTCGTCATCAAGAGGCGTCCCCGCTGAAATGCCGCTGAAATTCGGCAGCATTTCAGTGGGTGCTCTCCTGGGGGTGGGGACGCGGGCGCCTTGGGGACTACTGATATAATCCATTATTCTGGTAAGGAAAAATTGAAACTAGAAAGTACTATCCATGTTATAGCATACATCTTGCTAGCTAACTTTAGGCTTAAAATAGTCCAAAGCATTAAATTATTCTAAAAAGCCACTTCCAGGTAAACATTTATTCAAAAGCCTAGTGAAAGTTTTTGAGTTTATGAATTTTTTCTTTAATGCTATGAAACAACTCATCTTTTTCAAGGATTGGCACTCTGTATGTTATATATTCCATATTGTTTGTGAGAGATTAACAAGTGAGAAAGAATGTCAGATCTTTGAAGAGTTGGCCTTGTGCTGGATTAGTGGATTGGGGACAGGGATTGAATTAGTGCAGCTGCTCTTAATAAAATGGCTAAAACAGCGTAAGTCATCAGTTGAGCCCCTCAGTGTCAGCTTTGTTTTGTGTGAAGACTGTAATATTTTTAAAAACTAGGAAATTGCAGCATGAGTACTGATTGGGGTGAAATGGCCTAACCTGATTTAAATCAGGTTGATGCTTTGTAAATGCAGATTTAAATTGTTTAAATGCCACTACTGGTAGGATATCTTATTTGACTTCTACAAAACTGCTATAGGCAAAAATCAGAATATTGAACAAGTGTTTGCAGGATCAGACCCTTTAAGCAGGTATGTAATTTTACTCACATGAATAGTTTCATTGTTGTAAATTAGACTAATATGCTTTGCAGCATCAGGAGCCAACACTAGTTTTATTTTAAATAAATACTCATAGTACAATCAACTTGTCATATCAAAACAAAATTGCTTCAGTGTTACAAGTTTAGACTTTCAGTGAACTAAATTATTTTGACTTTTTTTTCACATCTATACAATCCAAATTTTTCAAAAATAGCAGCTTGGCTATCTTGAAACTAGAAGTGATGAAAGAATACCAGTATAATATACTGGCAAAAGTGTGCTTTATACCGGTATAGTAAAACTGCACATACTAGGGGCTTGTGCTGTCACAGCTGTGTCAGTTGGGGATCACACTAGAGCCTTGTGCGGGACTGTTTTTTTTTAATATCACTCCTGTCCCACAATACCCACTCCCACCTGCTCCTATGTAGTTTCTTGCATTTTTATCCTGCTCCCACCTGCAAAAACCTTAGATCCTGCAAGAGAGACAGATTTCCCCATCCTACTAAAAACCAAAACAGTCGCTTAATATATATTTTTATATGTAAAATATATAAACAGAATTCGGACACAATTTTTACCACTAAAAGAATAAAACAAACAAATAAAACAAATCTTGTTAAAGTAGTTTTTACATGGTTTACACTTCTGTTATAATAGATATCAAATCTCTTTCTACCCTTGCTTCAATTTAAGTATTAAAACCTTTATTAAAAAAGAGAGGAAAACTTGCTTTACATTGCTGAAATTCTGTTATTGACAAATTGATGAGATTTAATGTTTTCCACAAATTACTGCTGTTTTTTTGTTTGTTTTTTTGCATACCTAATCCCACCTGCCATAAAATACATTTTCCCGCTACTATGGAAGCGGGTCCTACAGGATCATAGTCCCACTGCAGGGCAAATCAGTGCAGTGAAGTTGGAGAACCAGTGTTACCCTGCCCCCCTCTAACAACAAAAATTACTACATGACTCCATGGCACAGGAGGCCCCATGAACTGCTAAGCTGCTCAGGCTTAAGCTTCAGCCCCACGTGGCATGGCTCAGGCTTTGCAAGGCTGACATTAGACTCACGGGGGCCCAGGGCAAAAAGCTGAAGCCCAAACCCCGTGGGAACAAAGGTTTCGGGCTTTGGCTTCAGCCCCTCGTGGCAAGAGTTGGGCTTTGGCTTTCTGCCCTGGGCCTCAGTGAGTCTAATGCCAGCCCTGACGACCTCATTAAAACGAATTTGTGACCCACTTTGGGGTCCTGACCCACCGTTTGAGAACTGCTGCTCTAGATCATACCTCTTCATACAGCTGTCAATAATTGGTAGAAATCTGTAGTGTAGACACAGCCTTAGGCTCCTAAGCTTGTGTTTAGCTGGGATCTTCAAAAAAAATGTGTAAGTGACCTGCAAGCACCAGGCCTATTGACTTGAAACTGCAAACCCTGATGGAATATAGTCTGAAGCATTTCAGTTTTCCTGATTTGTGAAAATTCAGTATATCGGAAGGTGGTGTTCTATAGCACAGGCACAACTTTCTGTTTGAGTTTGTGGTGGTCTCTCAGTAATTATGTTAATGAGGTCTTGGTTATGTCTGTTTTGGCATAGATGAGCTTTTAAGTGTGAAACTTAATAG
Source organism: Chelonoidis abingdonii (assembly GCF_003597395.2). Classification (NCBI taxonomy): domain Eukaryota; kingdom Metazoa; phylum Chordata; order Testudines; family Testudinidae; genus Chelonoidis; species Chelonoidis abingdonii. Next base: position 49,786,848 of record NC_133769.1, on the reverse strand, counting down.
AAAAAAATCTGAAATTCTGGTAATTGAAGTGGATGTTTTGTACGTGTTTCTTTAGTTTAATACTATAAAATGGAACAAATACTCCTCTCTGTTAGGTTTTGTACAGACAAATAAGAGAACCCTTTCCATAGACAGCTTCCAATGTAGAGGCCTGATCCTATTAGAGAGAGCTAGTTCCCCTGCCTTGGCATTACAAAGGGACCGTATAGTGATTGCAAATTATATTATGAATTGCAAGCTCTACAACTTGGGTCTTGTTACTTATTGTATCCCTTCTCTCCTCCTCTGTGTTGCATATGATAGCCTCCCTCCATGTTGTCCCTTATGCTTAGAAACCACTCCTAGTCCCTGTTTCTGGTATGTACAGAGATAAAAATAGTTTTGGGAATGTGGATTGTACTGAATAGTGGGATTTGGAGGACTTTATATTTTGGACATTAAAACCATACAAAGTAGTACTGATTTCTTTTGCATGGATGGACTCTGAGTTTTGGAAGACTTGGTATTTACGTATTTCTATTTCTTTTGATGTACAGTTATACAAGAATATACTATTTTTTTTTAATTTAAGGTGCGCATAGCAGCGAAGTTCATCATTCATGCTCCTCCTGGGGAATTTAATGAGGTGTTCAATGGTGAGTATCTTTGTGCTTCCCTGTTCTGAGTCTAACTTGTTAATGCATTTCAGATATCTTGTGTATACATATTTAATAACTTTAAATAAGCTATCAGAGATTAGTTGTTCATTGTTTTGTTTTTCACCCTTCTCTGCCATTTCATGCTGTTTATCTTCCGTCACTACTTTGCTACTGAAGTACTATGAAATACTTTTAAAGCTTGGCTTGTTGAGTTTCAGACCAATCATAAATTCCCAGACTCTGCGTTGCCTTCTGACTGCAAAGGAAAAAACTTTTGTCTTAGGCCATGGCTATACTGGCGCTTTACAGCGCTGCAACTTTCGCACTCAGGGATGTGAAAAAAAACACCCCCCTGAGCGCTGCAAGATACAGCGCTGTAAAGCCTCAGTGTAAACAGTACCGCAGCACTGGGAGCGCAACTCCCAGAGCTGCAAGCTACACCCGTAGAGGATGTGGAGTACGTGCAGCGCTGGGAGAGCTTTGAAGTTGCAAGTGTAGCCATACCCTTTGTGTGAGGATGAAACCTTGTTTTGCCACCATTGCCAATTGTGCAATACTGGCCACTGCTAATACTGTTTGATACGATGAAAAGAAGGAGACTTAGTTAACTGCTTGTGCTTTGATATATACCTAGGCTAGACACTCCAGGTTTTCTTTTGACCTTGCTGAAAAATGCCTTGTAGTATTGGGTGTGGTTAGTTGGAGGTGGGTGGGGGACAGTTTAAGAGCTTGTTGGGTTTTTTAAGTGTATAAAATGCAGTGTTTAAAGTATAAATGTTTATGAATAAATGTTAAACTGACTGTGTGCTGATATTTTTTTAGACTTCATTGATACTGCTGTTGTGGGGATAAGCTGCAGAGCGGGGAGGCATGGATGGGGAGACTGTGAGATCAAAGGGAAATGTAGTGAATCAAGAGTTTTAAGGTTGGGGGGAAGGTGAAATGGGTGGGGTTAGGGAGCAGGAGGAATGATATTGAGCTGTATTCCTCTATTTTGGAATGAGATGGCTCTGAGGTATGAGTGCCCAAGGTATGGTGATAGGGTACAGGAGATGCTGGGGATATAGAGAAAGTCGGCAGGGGAGTACATAAGGAGACAGCCTAAGAGGGAGTATTGGGAGGTGGGGGGGCGGGGCCACGAAAGAGGGCAGGAGCTGGGAGAGCATGATATTGGGGGTAGGGCACAGAGGAGGATAGAAGGGAGGTATTGAAAGGATGGTTAAACATGATGGTATAGGTGGGACAGTTATACATGATGTGACCAAGATGGAGACATAGAAGAGTAATGCAGAGGACCAGGGGACAGGAACAAGCAGCCCTGTGTTGTCATTTAAAAAGTTAAGCTTACTTTTTAGGTATAAAACTTGGAGTTTTCCATGTGGATAAATATCTCATATTTTACCTTCTCTTTCCCACAAGCATCATGAATTTGCTAATGTTTATTGAAAAACCCTGCTTTGAGCCATAGTTGAGAGGGCTCTCCTTCAGACACTATACACCAACCAAAGTTTTTGTGTACAGTGGAAAAACAAATTTCAAAATCTGTTAAATAATTTATTTTTTTAAGTACACAAAGATTCCACCTCCCATTCTAGATATCAGTTTCTGATAATCTGATCATTTTGGTCCTTGTATATATTATAAATATTTGGGTGAGAGGAGAGAATATTATGGGTTAGGTGGCATGATAGTAACATTAGTCATTCAGATGAGGAAATATTTTTACTTGTTCTTTTAAATTAAAATCTGAATTTCAAATTTGCAGGTGGGAGCATATATTAGGTTTTATTTTTCAATTTTAACCCTGTAGCCAGCCTTTTACATTTATATGTATTCTGTACTGAACAGTATTGTGATTGACTCTGCATATAAATATTTCACCTGAACTATCCACAAAGTGGTGATTTATCAGATTAGGATTTTACTGGCATAGAAGGGTGGGTTGTCCTTGTCTAAAAATAATTCTCAATATTGCTTTAAGAATGTAAAAAGTCAGTTGCAATTCAATTTCTGATCCACCTGTGGATTTGAAATCTAGATTGCTAACCTGAACATATTTTTCAAAGTCCTCTAGGAGATTGGAATAGGGGCAGGGCAAATACAAGAAATGAAAATTAACTATGTGTACAACACTAATCACCACTCAAAAACTGTACTTAAAATCTATGGCTAGGCGTCTGTACGATGACCTTTAGTAATCTTTGAACACTTGTCTGTAGACAAGTGGAGCCATTACACAGTTCTTGTAAATCTGGCACAGTTTCCTAGATTGTTGGTCATGCCTCCTCTATAGTATGGCTTGTATCTAGGGCCCTACTAAATTCATGGTCTATTTTGGTCAATTTCACACATAGGATTTTAAAAATCATAAATTTCATAATTTCATCTATTTAAATCTGAAATTTCACTGTGTTGTAATTGTAGGATTCCTGACCCAAAAAAGGAGTTGTGGAGGAGTCACAAGGTTATTGTAGGGTAGGGGGGGCGGTACTGCTACCTTTACTTCTGTGCTGCTGCTGGTGGCGGCACTGCCTTCAGAGCTGGGCAGCTAGAAGGTAGTGGCTGCTGGTTGGGAGCCCAGCTCTGAAGGCAGAGCCACCGCCACCAGCAGTGCAGAGGTAAGGATGGCATGGTTTGGCATTGCCAACCTTACTTCTGCACTGCTGCTTGCAGAGCTGTTCGCCCGGCCAACAGCTGCAGCTCTCTGGCCACCCAGCTCTAAAGGCAGTGCAGAAGTAAGGCTGGCAATACTGTGACACCCCCTCCCCCCCAAATAATCTTGTGACCCTCCTGAAACTCCCTTTTGCATCAGGACCCTCCAGATTGAGAAATGCTAGTCTCCCCCAGTGAAATCAATATAGTATAGGGTAAAAGTACACAAAAGACCAGATTTCGCTGGGGGAGACCAGATTTCATGGTCTTTGATTTTGTTTTTCATGGCCATACATTTGGTAGGGCCCTACTTATATCTGCTTACCTACTTGCTGGGGCAATCCATTTTAGTCATCTGTCTTGCATCCAATTACTGTGCAGTCATGATGGTGAAGTATCTATTATTTAACAGGTTTGCTACCTACTCTCCCCCCCTCCATTTTCTTAGGGAATAAGTTACATTTGATACTATATAAAATAAAATTATTTTATGGGCTAATAAAAATATTAAGTATTTTTCTAACATCTTGAAAATAGTATTAAGACTTTAAATATTTTCTTTCAGATGTTCGGTTGCTGCTTAATAACGATAATCTTCTCAGGGAAGGAGCAGCCCAGTAAGTACCACATACTACACTTAGCACCTAAATTCTTTCAGTCTTTCACATTCTATTGAAGTTTTGTTACCAACAAGTGATCACAGCTATCTGACTTGTTAATTTCTGCACTTGTAACTCTGGCTGTATGTTCATCAGAGCTAATAAACTAAATAGTTAGTGTTGGTCAATAGTTGGATTGGAGATGTCCAAGGAAAACTCAGGAGTTACACGAATCATGTACATGACTGTGCAGTGCTCTGTCAATATTGAATCAGCCCTTTGAATATAGAAACCACATTGGAGCAGTTTTCTAAAGGGAGCAGTGCTCCTGAAAGTGCTGTCTCTTTGGATGAAGCATAAGTAGTCCTGTGTCTTGTGTTCACTAAAGATTCCAGAGCACATTTTTGCAGGGGTGTTAATCTGCCTACATTTATTTGGATAACTTACATCATGCCTATCTACAAATCCCCTTCCAGTTTCAGCTAGAGGTATTTTTCACTTTTTGTCATAAAAAGTTGTATAATGTTGCAGTGGTTGGCAAAGTTATCACTACAAAGTAAATTGTTTGGTAAGTTTGAGCCTATTTGGGACTCTTGGATGAAAGATTATGCGTAAATGTAAGTTCCCAAAGATGGTGGAATGGGTGGTGATGGGGGATGGAATAAGTAGACTAACTTTATTTTCCCATGTCATGGACCTCATCTAGTGAACTTATACCTATCTCCATAAGTTTGGAAATTTTTACTCGAAAAGTTTTAGCTATTGCACTCTAATACCTAGCTCTATATAGCATTTTTCATCTATAGGTCTCAAAGCTCTTTAGAAAGGAGATGAGTGTGATCCCTGTTTTACAGATGGGGAAACTGAAGCAGATAATGGCAAAGTGACTTGCCCAAGATCACCTAACAGGGCAGTGGTTGAATAGAACCCAGGTCTCTTGAATCTCACTGCTCCTTTTGTTAGGCAACACCATATCTCTAAAGTATTGGTTAACCCTGTCAAGATTTTTGAATGGTTAATACTCATGCCCTCTATGCTAAAAGCTTTCTGTATATGTAGCAACACTATATATTAAAAATTACTTCAAAAATAGATTCCACCTTAGAGGACAGACATTTTCATTCTCATTTGGAATAAATAGACTTCTTGGATTCTGCACACATCTTCTGTGTGTGTGTGTGTATGTGCGTGCGCGCATGCTTTATCAGTGTATATATCCTGGGCACTTCAGTGTACTAAACTAATACACTGTTCCAGGGGTCGGCAACCTTTCAGAAGTGGTGTGTCGAGTCTTCACTCTAATTTAAGGTTTCATGTGCCGGTAATACATTGTAATGTTTTTTAGAAGGTCTCTCTCTATAAGTCTGTATATTATATAACTAAACTACTGTTGTATTGTAAAATAAACAAGGTTTTTAAAATATTTAAGAAGCTTCATTTAAAATTAAATTAAAATGTTGATCTTACGCCGCCAGCCCCTCAGCCCACTTCTGGTCTGGGGTTCTGTTCACCTAGGCCGACAGTGGGCTGAGTGGGAACTGCAGCCGGGACCCCAGCTGGGAAGGGTCTGGCAACCAGAACCCCAGACCGGTAGCAGGCTGTGTGGGGCCAGCAGCTGGAACCCCAGACCAACAGCAGCTCAGCCCACTGCTGCTCAGGGGTTCCATCCGCTGGCTACTGCCAGCCGGCATCCCGGCTGCTGGACCCGCACAGCCCGCTACCGGTCTAAGGTCTCGGCCCTGCCCACATACAGTGGGTACCTATCTTCTCCCTGGTTCTGGCTTATTCTCTTCCTCTCTCTGCACTGACTCTGCACTCAGCTGAGAGTGGAAGTGGACTGAGCACAGGGCTGGGGGCGAAGGGTCTGGCCAGGAGCTAGAATGAGGGAGGGGGCTCAGGGCTGGGACAGGAGGTTTGGGTGTGGGGGCACTTACCTAGTCAGCTCCCATTTGGTGTGAGGGGTGCAGGTGGGAATGTGAGTAGGGGTGCAGGAGCTCCCGTTTGGTGCTCAGGGTGGGGGTGGGGATGTGCGGGATGCATGGGATGGGGGGGTGCAAGAGTTAGGGCAGAGGGCTGGGGGCATGTGAGGGGGTGCAGGTGTCAGGGTAGGGGGGCTGGGTATGTATGGAGGTGTCAGTCAGGGCTGGGGTCATGAGGGCAGTGAAGGAGTCAGAGGGCTGGGTGGTACAGGGTTCAGGGCTGTGTGTGTGGGAGAGGGCTCAGGGCAGAGGGTGGGTTGATTGCTCCCCCTCCCCAGAACCCCGAACCACCCCGCTCTTTGTCCCAGCTACCCCCTCCTGGGACCCCACCCCCATCTAAGCCTCCTTGTCCCCTGACTGCACCCCTAGGACTCTACCCCCTTTCTGTTCCCTGACTGCCCCAACCCTTATCCACACCCCTGCACCCAGACAGAACCCCCTGGACTCCCATGCCTATCTAACCGCTCCCCGCCCCCTGACAGGACCCCCAGAACTCTGGACCCATAAACCCCTCCCTGCCTGCCCCAACCCCTCTCCACACCTCTACCTCCTGACAGCTCCTCCCTCAGCACTCCCCACTCATCCAACCCCCACAGCTCCTTGTCTCCTGACCATCCCCTCCAGAGACTCTCCCACCCTAACTGCCCCCCAGGACCCTCCTTGCTCCCTGTCCCCTGACTGCCCTGACCCCTATCCACCCCTTAACAGACCCTGGGACTCCCATGCCCCCAACCCCCCCCGCCGCCCCTAACTGCCCCGACAACCCTAACCACTCCACCGATCCACCCACCCTCGCCCTTCTGCCCCACCCCTTATTCAACCCCCCCCATCACCGTCTTACCATAGGCTCCACGCTCATCCGGAGTTTGCTGCCGCCTGGCGCGCACACAGCCCCGCCCTCAGAGCCCTTGTGCCGCACAGGGCTCCAGATAGCGGAGACATTTTCCTCCCACGGACCAAAACCTGCCCTTCGGAGCGCACACCCCGCCCCCAGAGCCCTGCATTGCGCTATGGCAGGACTGGGAAGGGAGGAGGACCAGCGCTTGCTGCGCTCCGGCGCTCCGACCAAGGGAGCAGCAGACCCTGTACTTGCCTGCGTCAGGAATTTAATGGCACGCTGGAGTCCCGGCAGGCTCCAGCGTGCCATTAAAAATAGGCTTGCGTGCCATCTTTGGCATGCGTGCCATAGGTTGCCGACCCCTGCACTACTCTGTGAAATGTCTTTACTGTGCTATGGTATAGAAATTTATTGCAAAACGGGTGGTCTGGTAAACTTAATATACATTTTTTTTTCTTCTTTTAGTGCATTTGCACAATACAATCTGGATCAGTTTACTCCAGTGAAAATTGAAGGTTATGATGAACAGGTATGGATACAATGAAATATTAACTCATAACAGGTTTCTTAAAGTTTAAGGAGCACCCTGTGATATTAGAACTTTTGCCTTATTTTTTTTGCAAAAATATGCATTGGCTAATAGTCTAAGTTAATAACCTGTTAATAATGTAAACCATAAAGAGCTACAATATAAGCAGTGTGGTGACACATGGCCTCTAATCCTGTAAGATGCAGAGTAAAGGCACCTAAACAATCTTAACTCTGCCCTATAGTTATATCATGAACAAAAAAAACCCTTATCTTTTATAAATCGGATTAATCTAATATAGGATTTGAAATACTATTATTCACTGGTTCCATGGACATTGGAAGATCTCCATTTAATGTATGAATTCTGCATTTGATACAGTGAGGGGTAGGGTGACCAGATGTCCTGATTTTTATAGAGGCAGTCCTGATTTTTGGGTCTTTTTCTTATATAGGCTCGTATTACCCTCCCACCCCCTGTCCCCATTTTTCACATTTGCTGTCTGGTCACCCTAATGAGGGGTGAACTAGATGAGAACTCAGTTTGCTGCTGTTTAATATGTTTTATCCACCCCTCTTTGCTGCTGCTGTGCATGAACTTCATTCACATCTTAAGTTTTAAAGCATGAGATTTGGCTGAGCCTCACTTTGGCACAATTTAGTCTTTTTCCTTTATTCAATGGGGTTACACAGTACTGAATGATGTAATATCAAGACCAAACTCTGTGTGTGTGTGTGTGTGCGCGCGCGTGTGATAAATACATAAATAAAATAAAAATAGGTTACAACTACAACTTTGTAATGCAGGTCTTGATAACAGAACACGGTGATTTGGGCAATGGAAAATTTTTGGATCCAAAAAACAAGATAGCTTTTAAATTTGATCACTTAAGAAAGGAGGCTACTGATCCTAGGCCCCATGAAGCTGAAAATGCGATTGAGTCCTGGAGAAATTCAGTAGAGACTGCAATGAGAGCCTATGTGAAAGAACACTACCCAAGTGGTGTCTGCACAGTAAGTACTAGACAGCTGATTGAAGCCTCTCTTGACTGCTTATATTTTTGTCTGCAGAGAATATCGGTACCTGAAATACAAGATAATGTAAACACGAAGTAAAGTCTAGTATAGACATTACCTTAAAGTCATAGGTGGGAATGTCTTCGGTTTTAGTGTTCTCATTACCCACCCCTCTGCACATCCTACAGTCAGGTCTTCTCTCTCTCCTTGTCCCCAACAACATCCTCCTAAAACTCCTGGAGCATTGTGCAGCATCGGCTACTCACTAGCCTCTTGAGACTCAGTGGTATCTCTTGCATTGCTCCAAGGTCAAAGTGTGAGACCGTAGAGTAGTCCCAAATCCTGTTCTGCTTGTGACAGCAGAGATACCTGACTGGCTAACATTTGATAATGTTATTGATTATATTTTGTTTTTCTAAACCATATTAACATTATTACTTGAATTGTTAAGAACATTTTAAGCATTGTTCATGAAGACAAAGTCTCTGCCTTGAGGAGCTATTTGAAATCTAGTTGTCTGAATTTTGCATGGTGACTTATTTTTAGCCTTATTTACACCTACAATTAAACGTTTAATCTCAACTAGAAGAAAAGGCCACTTCGAAATCATAACTAAGTATAATTTGGATGTGCAGTCTTGCAGGAGTTGGGGAACAGGGAGAGAACTCTTCAGCACCAGTGAGTCTCTTTATAAAATGTAGGCAGTTCTGCAGCAACAGTTCCTTCTCTTCTTCAATTCTACATCTGTAAGGTTCCAAACATGAAGGAACTAGACTTTGAAGTACCGTAAATTTTAGCGAACATTGATTTGCTCTGTCTTCTCTAGAGAGTGTGTTATTGGTAAGAAAATACAAATAATATGGGGGTGAGTAAACAGGGATTGAAGTTTCACTGTGACTAAGTGAACTCTGAGTGGAGTTAGAGATAAGGGAAAGAGACAAGGTTTGTAAGCTAAAAAGCTTGTCTCTTTCACCAACAGAAATTGGTCCAATAGAAGATTTTAGAAAGACAAGGTGGATGAGGTAATATCTTTTATTGGATCAACTTCTGTTGGTGAGAGAGACAAGCTTTAAAGCTCACCCATCTTTTGTCTCATATCCTGGGACCAACATGGTTACAACACTGATGCAAACAATAAGGGAAAGGCTCAGTTTGGAAGTGCAGTTGCTGCAAACTTGCTGGGGGTAGGCCAAGTTACTACGGCTGCAGTCATCTGTCTGTAAGAAAAATGAAGAGGCATTCACTCCTTTTATTGTAAGGTTTTATGTTTCATATTTAATGCCTCTTGTAGACTGGTGTGAACAAATCTTGTCTTTGGTGTGTTGCTTTAAGAATACATGAAATATACTCATGGCCTTATTTGAGATGCTTTGGAGACACAAAATACAGAGTCTTGGGTATAGCATGGCAAGATAAAAGGAGAGAAAGCACATTTCCTTAGATTATTACATTATTTTTTTTGCTACCATTATTTGTAGGGGACAAAATACTGAGGCATAGACATACTGAAACAAATATATGCCTTGCTGTTGTACATTTGGTGTCTAACTGCTCTGTTTGCCTCTCACCTAGTAAAAAGTTAAAAATATCCAGTAAGACGAAGAACAATCTGAAACCCAGTCATTCTTTCGCTATTCTTGAAGACTGTCATATGACCACTCATAGTTACATGGTTAAAATCCCTTGTTGCTGAGACATACCTAGTTTATTGCTAATCTGAAAGTTTTATGTACTGCAGCATCTAAATTTTAGTTTGACCAGGTCTAATGATACTCCAAATACTGTGTCCTTAAATTTTCCTCCTTTGTGAATCATACAAGCACTCAGGGCATGGTTTAAAGCTAATTTATTGGCTGCTTTTGTTTATGCATAGAAATAATGGAACGTGGTTATAAAAATAAAATTCTGTAGTGTAATGTCACTGAATTATAGTACAAGAGCTAAGTATCTTTTTTTTTTTAAAGCTGTCTTGCACAAGGTACTTATAATTTGGTTAAGGAATTCATTCAAAACTTGGCATGACTTTACTCTTTCATTTGCAATTAAGGTGTATGGTAAAACAATTGATGGACAGCAAACCATTATTGCATGTATAGAGAGCCATCAGTTCCAAGCAAAAAATTTTTGGTAAGTTCTTAACTGATCCTGTATTTGTTATATTTCACTATATTTAAGTAACTCTGTCTATCACAATCATATCCACTCATCTTCAGTATAGGATATTGCTCCGCTTTTGATGGGAAGAAGTTCCAGATCTGTTGTATGTGACTTCGAAGCTTGTATAAGGAGCTATACAAAAAGCTTTGCTTCTAAAAGAAGCAAAATGGCAGGCTATTGATCTGTTGTTTTGCAGAGCATTTGGGAAGTTCCCACCCACGCTTTTGCCTTGACTTTCCAGTGATTTTCTTTCTTGCATTTTTTTCTTCCTTGACAATTGTTTCAGCCAGTTATTTTTAGCTTTAAAACACTGTCCTTTTCTCTCAACTATAAGATGTCAACAACGAAAAGCAAATTGAGGACCAGGAAATGTACAGCTATTTTCCACTGGCAGAGGAAGAAGTGTCAAAGGAGACTGTTTCACTCTCTTTCTCCTAGCCAGTCCCAGAAGCAGTCCTTTCACAGATGTAGGAGTATTCTAGGTTCAGTCAGGCAACCAGTGGGGATTGGAAGCCTACTATAGGATGTGGACTCATTAGTTTCTACCCACTTGGCATTTTTTCCTTTAAACTATCAATACCTAAGGCCTCAGTTATCCCAGAGGTACTAGTGCTCCCTTTTTGTCAGAAGGGAGATGAGCAGGATTCTTTCAGTAGTAGTATATTTAGCCTCTAATTCACCCAACGGCTCCTTGGTCATGAGTCATTCACCACCAATTCCTCACAAGGCAAAGGGAAGAATAATCAGTGAACCTGATCAGTGATCAAAATACACCCCCCACCCCCACCCCCTAGAGTCCAGCCTTATACTACGAGGCAAAACACAATTCTGTCCACACACACACACCTCCAGTGAGTTTTGTTCAGAAAAAAAGTGGGAAATTGGGAGGGGAGGGGAGCAAGACAAGCCATAACTTCTGGAAATCTGTATCCAAGCTTCTTGAGAAAGTTCTTCTTAGCAGTAACACAAAGTTATTTTTTTAAAGAAATAAGGAGAAATGCCTTGTTAGGGCTTTTTCTTCATGAGTCTTCTTGGCCAGATTGGTCTCTATCCTAGAGCAACATGTGTCAAAAGGACAAGCTGTGATGGTTAAGAAACTTCACCAGAAACTTTTCAAATTCTCCAGCTCTTAAAACTTCCTAAGAATTTGTTACTCTAGGTAAAGGGAAATCCAGCTCCCGCCCCAACATCTCCTCCCCCCAAAATAAAGGAGCTATACAAAAAATGAAAAATCCTTTAGTTTCAACTTCTCCAAAAGAAGCAGAGAGTCCCGTGGCACCTTATAAACTAACAGACGTATTGGAGCATGAGCTTTTGTGGGTGTCTATCCACTTCCCACGAAAGCTCATGCTCCAATATGTCTGTTAGTCTATAAGGTTCCACAGCACTCTTTGCTGCTTTTACTGATCCAGACTAACACGGCTACCCCTCTGATACTATCACCAAAAGAGCAGACCAAGTGAGAACGAGAAGTGTGTGTCAGAAACTCAAGCAAAACACTTGATGCAAAATGTCATCAGTTAAAATTATTTAATTTTCACAGTAGAAAAGATTTAAGAGAGAAACTCATAGCAGATATTTTCCTATCAGTGTCATAGGCTTTTTAATTCTTACATACAACTCCCTGGAAGTTTTCCCATCAGAGTAGCACACTTGTTGCTTTAGATATGGGTGCTCAAGCCAATGACTAAACCTTAGAGGGCCTAAAGTGTGAGAGCCAGGGAATTTCCAACCTCTGTCATGCTATGAAGATGAGACCCAAGAGTGGAATCTTGTATAATGTCCTCAAAAAAGCAGAATTAAAAATGAGTAACTTTTTTCCTTATGTGGCTTTATAGTTCTTTTCTATATACAAAATACACACAATATATTGTCTCCACATGTGTGTTCCCTCCTGTTAATTTCTTTACTCTTCAGGATGAAGTCCCATAGTGAGGATTTGTGGATGTGACTGGCAAAGAAAGGAAAATGCTAACATTTTAACAAATTTTCTCTGATTAGTCACATGCACTAGACCTTTACCCACCAGATTTTGGCACAAACAGTAAACTTTTGTGTAAGTTGGAATTTGTTGGATAGATGAAATATTTCTCCTTTTTGCTCTGTAAAAGTTTATCTGGTTAATAACTAAAATCAAATCACTCACAATTGTGTGAAGACTGTTTTGCAACATTGGAAATGAACTGCTGGATAGCTTCAGAAGGAGTACCGACTGCGTTGCATGCAGTGGTCTGCTATTATTGTTAAGGAAGAGAGTACTCCATAGTTAGTGGATGTAATTGTTAGAGAACACTATTTCTCTATCTCTTCTGCTATGTCGTCTTTGGTAATATGATATCCATGCACATCTTTCCATTCCCATCTACAAAGAGAGGTCATACGTCATTAGTTCAGGAAGTCAACGTTGGATATGCATAATTATTCCATTATGCATCTGTATCAGCCAATGAGATGATTTGGTGTTAGCCAATATAATGCCTTGCAGTCTGTTCACTTAACCAGCAGAGCTGATAAAATGTAAAATGCCAATGCTTTTGATGTTCTGACTTATGCTGACTAGCTTATAAATGTGAATTAATTTGATATTAATATATCTTTGGTTAGAATATATTGACATAATATTGATTTTAGTCCAAAAATACAAGTAACTTTTAGATTCCAAATGGCTGAGTTTTCTCTTAAAAGGAGAAATAGATACACAATACAAACAAAATTGACAAGGCTCACTAAGCTGCCCAGAACTCCAGCTACTGAGAAGCTGGGAGCCTGGAAGTCCTGATAACTATATGGTTTGCATTGGGGCTTCAAGGGCTGCTGTGCTTCCTGCTGTAGATCAGGGAAACTAGAGGTTCTCAGAACCTGACTTACCAGGCTCTCCCAGCCCCACAGCAGCCAAGCTGGCAGAAAAACAGACAGATCTGCCTAGTCGAAGAGCCAATGAAATTGACATATTCCTGTGAAATGCAATATGACTTTTATCAATGGAAATTTTCCAATGGAAAGTTCTGTTGGAAAACAGCTGACAGCTAGTAAATAAAATAGATAAATTAGTAAAGAGACATTGCATAAAATAATTTTAAAAAGCAGTTGAAAGCCTTTTGGTATGTGTGCAACAAGCTTCTAGAAATCCTTGGTTAAGCAATGATTACTCACTGTAATAGTTATGACTTTAATTATGATAAGGACTTTACAAACCATTTAAATGACTTATTTTTCATTAAAATGTAGGCTCTGCTGGAGTGAAACTTTGCAATTATTTAATGACCTGCAGAATACTAGTTAGCATCCTGTAACTGTTCAGGAAGTAAAGAATATGTTCTTCACACTGAAATGAGAAGAATCCTAGCTATGCAGAATGTAGTAACACAAGTTAGAGTTTAGTTAGGGCACTGTGGCCAACATCTGTTTATAAAGGATTTTTTGGCACTTCTTGTAGCTGCAAGATGGCAGGATCTCAGTGTTATGGCACTTGTAGCATTACAGTGCCATCTAGCAGCCTACCTGGGAAACTAGTGACTCGACCAACAGCTTCTGCAGAACTTTACGCTCTCTACCCCACCCAAAGATAGCTAAGTACTTATCAAACCCTACCTTGCTTGGACTTTGAGTTCTGAAATTATAGCCTAAGGTGTTATGAATTTAGGCATTAACTTATCACCTGAAATATGTTCAGTGGAACATTTCTACATCAATCTGTGTGGATTAATTATTTGGTAATCTTAAACTGCTTTTTTGTCTCAGTATTGTTACCTTCTGAAAGGGAATAAAATCTGTAGCTAATCTTCTTGCAGAAAGTGAGTTTATGCTGTACCCAAACTGTTTTCTTTCTTAAATACATACATGGAATAGAAATTGAGACAGCCCAGAAGCTGTCCTAATATAGCTTTCTTTCCTGACAGAATGATCCACTAACCCAGGGGTAGGCAACCTATGGCACGTGTGCCAAAGGCGGCACACAAGCTGATTTTAAGTGGCACTCTCACTGCCTTGGTCCTGGCCACTGTTCGGGCTGGGGGGGAGCTCTGCCTTTTAATTTCATTTTAATTGAAGCTTCTTAAACATTTTAAAAAACTTTACATACAACAATAGTTTAGTTATATATTATAGACGTATAGAAAGAGACCTTCTAAAACATTAAAATGTATTACTGGCACACAAAACCTTTAATTAGAGTGAATAAATGAAGACTCGGCACACCACTTCTGAAAGATTGCTGACCCCTGCACTAACCTTTTCAGAAGTGTGTGCCTTGCAGGGAGGCAAAGATTGAAATGTAGCCTGCCTATGTTTCTGACATCTGGAAAGATACAATCTCTCCTTGAGTGGTTTGGGAAAACTATTACATTCCTTTCTAATGGAAGGAATGCCCACAGTTCTGGAGCTTTATATTTCTGTCAGAGCAGTCCAAAGCCTTAGCTACAGTTAATATTGTAGTGATTCATAGGTATTTTGGTATTTTTTTAAAATAAAAATGCAAAGATTCTAAAGCTAGTGGGCTGCAAAAAAGTGACTGTTCCTGGAAATCATCCAGTGAGTCTTCCTTTGCTCTAAACAGTACTCAACTACACGTGCCCAATTGGCAAGTAATTAATAATGAGGAACATTTTTAGAGACAAAGAAAACGTTCCTTTTAGAATGTCTGTATGAATAAATAATCTTGCTCCGTATCCAAAAGCAGCAATAAGTGTTCCCACAGAGTTCCCATTTTTCCCAACTGTTTGTGTCTTAAAACCATGAGTGATTTTCTTTTATAAGAATATTGTGTTCTTCCATATTACCTCCCTTAACGATCTCAAATTATAAACTAAGTTTGGCACTAGTAGTGAAATTCAACATTTTATTCAAATTATTTTCCCTGCCTTATTTATATTTGCTGTATTTATTTTTAAGGAATGGCCGTTGGAGGTCAGAATGGAAGTTTGCAATCACCCCTTCAACCACTCAGGTGGCTGGCATCTTGAAAATTCAGGTAGGCTTATCATAAATTGTATACTTCAGTGTTTAGAAGGTCTCTAGTATTTTTCAGCTGGGGGAATCTCATGGTGATATAGTAACAATAATAATTGTGGTGCAAGAAAGAATGGAACAGATACACATTTCATTAATCATTCTGCAAGTATTTTAAAATAAACTGGCATTAATTCTGTCTATAAATATTCATTCATGCATTCATATATATTGTATTGTAAAAATGGATGATGGAGGGCTTCGGAGACTCATCCCATTTTGTGTGTTGTGGAGCAGGGGGTTGGGTGTCCTTTCCCCCCCATCCCCTTGCCTCCTGTATCAAAAGGGTGTCTGGTCAAAGAAGGCTGAATGCAGCTTTAGGCTATTTTCTCTTGAGAGCATAAGATGAGAGGAATATGCTCCTTGTTCCAGGAGGTGTATGCTGCTTCTATAATGCAAATGGAAACATTTTCTAAAAAAGGACTAAGAATCAGTGTTTACATTGTCAAAAAGGTCAAACATTTCCTTGTATATCCTACTAGACTCATTACAAGAGCAGCCAAATTAATGAATACACGTATACATTAGAAATCACTAACGTACCTCCTCACCAGTCCCTATTGGTAGAGAGAGAGTCAGCTTTTCCCAAAAGAGCGATTGTTGGAGCCTCTACTTGAGGAATCTGCTTGATGCTAATATAGTTGCCTATGTTTTATGATTTGCTGTGCATCATGGGCAGAGTCTGTCTCTCTTGTGAGAAATGTTTCTTCAACTATATCAAATTCTCATTTTCTGATCATGAATGGCACCTTTTTCATCTCTTTAGAGGGGTAACTTCTCTGTAAATTCAACTGAATGAATGGTGTCAGTTCTGTTTACCAGTTGTGGCAAAAATGTGTCATCCTACCCTTAAAAAAAAAAAAAAATTCTCCTTGTTTCATTTTGGAAATAGCATTTATATTTATACAGTGCCATTTATGTACCTCTGTGAAAGTCATTAAAAAGGTAATCATGGATAGGCATATCCCACAACTTATTAGGCACAATTTACAGTTCAGTTGCCCCTTTTTTTTATCAATGATCTCTAGGGACACACAAACCTAAAAAACCCTAATTTTCTGTGTCAAGGCTCAGTTTCAAGACCTTTGTTTCAGTTTCAGTTGCAAGTGCATGTACCTCCATTTCCTTTTGATTCTGTCAGTAAAGGCCAAACTCCTTATCTTTAGTATTTTCCAAAGATTCCAGTTTAAATTGTAAAGATATCCATTACTCTTCAATACCATGTCATTGGTTGTGAATAACCTTACATCTAAGTGCTCAAGGTGTACCTCTTTAATTTTCTATTGGTGTTTAATCCCCCACACGGAAACCAGTGATCAGCATTATAATCCTACATTTTCAATGTCTTTAAATCGCTCCAGTTTTTAACTCATTGACTTTATCAAGATTAGTTTTAATACCTTTTGAAGAATCTAAGACTAAGACTGGTAGGAGTGTAAATTGAGGGCAGAGGGGGAGTACAGTAAACCTTTTTGGGGAAAGACCAAGAGTTTCCAAACTTATTCTGCTGTGTCTACTAGTTAGGTTACTACCATTATTGTGCCGGAGAGAATTCTTTTTAGAAAGATCACCTGGGCTTGCTTAATATAAGATGTCACGCTGCCTCCAGCAAACAGTCTGGCTGAGCAAGGAGGGCAGCAACACACTGCAGCCTGAAGCTTTGCCAAAACTCTCCTTGAACAAAGTCAATCCTCATTACTTGAGTAGCTTCCAGTAAGTCTCGTAAAGAACAATACCTTTCTGCTACCGCAAGTAGCTTGGATAAAATGAACTGTTAATTGCAAAATAAATTTCCTGGACACGAAAAGTGCTGCTCTGAGCACATACATGCTGAGCACTTTAAGTATAACTCTGCATTTCAGTGGAAATGCAACACCAACAGATCCCTCTCTTCTCCCAGAAAAGTGTGTTTAATGTTGGCATTTTACCACCATGCTGATTCAGTAGCTGTAGTACTGATATTTATTGTTTTACTTTTGCATAGGTTCACTATTATGAAGATGGTAATGTTCAGCTAGTGAGCCATAAAGACATACAAGATTCATTAACAGTGTCTGTAAGTTATCTTTTTACAAGGTCTCATTATATGTTGAAGTGACACATTTTTGGTGTAGGTTTCGGATGTGTTTAATAAGACTTTTGATGCTCAGAATGAGTTCTGCCTTTGTATTCTACAGAACAATGCCGGTTAGACATTCTGACATAAGATCCTTTCACTATTTAGAAATAAGTGAAAACAATTGTACATGCAAGTAGATAGCTAATATTTTTACATTGCACGTATAGATGTCTGCTGTCTTCTCTTAAATCCTCCAGAATACTGTAATCTGAATTTGCTGCATGACTTTTTTTTGCTTGTGACTTTTTTAAAGAAACAAGACAGATTAATTTTAGTTGTGAGATTATAGTTAGCTTGAACTGTCTGCACTTACTTATTATTTATCGGCACTTACTCTAACTCTTCTTAAACTGTTAATTGTAGGTGCTGTGCGGCTTATGGAATTAGATTTTGAATGTGCAATGAGTTTGGTGTGAAGTAGTACCTGCTGAACACACTCTCATTCCCCTTCCAATTATTGGCACACAATTGGCAGCATTTGCTTAGGAGAAGATGAGGGCTCTAAAAATAGCAATGTGGTAGGGGAGAACTCCATAACTAGTGTTAGCTTGAACTTGTATAGCCTATTTGTAACCAGTGATGTCAGACCTTTGCTTTCATGGACATTTAAATCCATTTTGGGGGTGGAGACAAAACTTCAGATATTCTGCAGTTCAGAGGCTCCACGCCTGCTACATACAGACCTTATTTCTTAGCTGTCCCTTTTTGATAGAGGTTATTATGGTGCATTAGGGAGGAAATGCCTAAAAACCCTGTGTGTGGAAACAACAGTTGCATCCTAAGACTTGTTCACTGTAGGGACTGGTGCTGTCTGAGTGCAGCATGAACTAATAATTGCTCTTAATAATAAAATACCATGACTGGTAGAAGGCATGAGGAAGTGAATAAACATTTATATTTTCTGCTTGGAGTGTCCATTAATAAACTTGTCAATGATATTAAATTAGCAGAAGGGAATGGAAAAAGTACAATTTGAAAGCATCTCAGATGGTTATGAGATGCTGATGAAGAACTGGGTTCTGAGTGCCAAACTGGATTTAACAAAACATTGTGAATTAAAATAAATGTATATTAAAAAAATAATAATAATAAAACAAGGCTCACTGGCTTTCCAATCACAATAACAGCATATAGACTGGGGAAGGTTGGTGCTAAATGATAAAATTTCAGAAGTTGTAGGCATGGAAATTACTTCTGAGTCATAAGTAAAGGGACCAAAGTCCTTGCTCATGCTCTTTTCAGCTGACAGTTGCTTCAGTGGAGACTGAGGGGACAGTTCCAACAGTGGGACCTGTCCTGCCATATCAGTCAAGTACTGAAGGACCAATTAGGACCAAGAGATTTGGTGCTGAGCACTTCCTCAGACAGCCGTCCTTCCTTCTTAGCAGAGAGAAGGGCAACAAGTATCTCCTGTTCAGGTTTCTTATTTAGACTTCAGGCATACAAGGCATAGAAGACTATACAGGCAAAGACCTCTGTCCTCTTGGGGAGAGCAGGAAAAGTGCCTTAGCTGTCAGGCCCTCTCCTCTTCTCCACCATGTAGCCGAGCAGCAGCTTCCTACCAGCAACAGCAGACCTGAAATGAATAATTTCAGAGCTCCCTTGCTGAAGACAGATATGAATAAGTATGCCAGGTCAGTAGGGGATTCCTTTAGTGTCTCTCAGACCTCCCAACACGTGGGCTTTTTTTCTGGAAGCTGAGCAGAAGCTGTTAATCCAGGAAATACTGCCTAACTCAATAGAGCATATGAGCATCTCTTCCTTGCCTCTTTGCAGGATTCAGGACTCTTCTTTTTTTCCCCGAAGTGGGCACCACGTCCACTGGTCTCCCCCTCTTCCTTTTCTGTAATTGTCAGGAACCTTTTTACAGACCAACTGCTGAAGACAACTCCTCCCATCTCTCTGTGGAAGCAGCTCCTCTTGCAGATCTGGAGACTGTCATCTCTAGGCATATCCCTCAAGGAGTTAGCTGATCTTATGGGAGATAAGATCAAGTTCTGACTGCAGACTCCCTAGTAGAAGAAAAGGAGAGAGGACTACCCATTTTTTTAGGATGGGACTCTTGGCCAAGGCTCTCTGCCAGTCTATTTAAAAATGTTGGAATTACGATGTGCTGCTTCAGATGCATCCTTATCTCCAAGTTTCCAAAAAATGTGCAAGCTTAGACCCCCAAATTCCAGTATTCCTTATGTCTCAGCTCAGCAGTACCCTCTTGCTTGAAACCCTCTTGAAGCTCTGATTGTTCATATTCTTAAGGTTGCCCTGTGTAAAGATTAAACATTTTAACCCCATTGTTTTACAATATTTTTAGAGACTTTATTCACTTCTATTGAATAATCAAATATAATGTTATAGTAAGTATCTCTCCTGGTCTCTCTGATCTTGTTGGTTTGACAAATCTAATAATTTTGACAAAAAACTGGAGAAGGACTCAATGGGATCTGCTTGTTTTGGTATGTACTATTTTTAGCTGGTATAAATGGTTCTATATTCACTTGCCCCCAGGTATTTAATAGCCTTGGCTTCCATAAATGGTTCTATAGTGACTTGCCCACAAGTAATTAGGCAGTGATTCTGCTACAAATTTTCTTAAGATTCACTTGTTTTTCCTCTTTGCAGTAAAGAGCATAGTTTAGACTATATTTAGAGAAATGCAGCACTAAGGCATAATTCAGGCATTCAAAATATAGTACCAAAGAAAAAATGAAGCTACTCCAGTGTTAGGAAGCACAATGTTTTTCAAATTGAGTCTTGAACTGAATAGCACTTGTTATGTGAACCCAATTAATCTGTTATAGACTTTCTGGCTAATGGAGGCTACTTTAAGCATCTTCTTATTGCAGGAGAAGTATAATTCATTGACAGCCTTTTTAGAGTTGTAACATTTTAGTTACTTAATTTGAAAACAAATCCTTTCTTTCCTAGAACGAAGCCCAAACAGCAAAGGAATTTATAAAAATTGTAGAGGCTGCAGAAAATGAGTATCAGGTATGACTTCTGAAACATCCAAAATATATTTCTCGTATGTAAAACTATGCTTAATTTTGCCTAATACTGTGTACACTTTAGACTGAGCCCCAAAACTCATGTAATATTACTGAAGTAGGAAAACTGGCTTTTGTAAGTGAATGCAGTTTTAGTATTTCATTTCAATTTTAAGGATTATTGCTATAATACTGTTCATTTTATAACTTTGAAACAGAGTCAAGACAATCTAATCATGCGATAACTTTTAGTTCTGCACCCTAGCTGTCTCTGTTATCCTCATTTCCTGCCCCATTCTTTCTGATTGTTCTGCCTACTTGTGTCTTAAATTAGACTGAGCTTTTTGAGGGCAGATTTTTTTGTCAGTACAGTACAGCATGATAGGATCCTGATTTTCACTAGGGTTTCTAGGCACAAGTATAATGCACATTATTTCATTTCAGGAGTGCACAAACTCTTATGAAAGGCCAGTCCACAGTTAAATACTCTGACTGGATGCACACATCTTGATATGTAGATAATATTTCACCAGAGCAAGAAGTTCACATTTTGGTGGAAATTTCCATCCAAGTGTATCAAGACCTCACTTTATTTGGGTGGTTTTCTAGCAGCTTTGGTAGATGTATGAATAAGACAAGTATTTCAAATGCATGAGGTTTATAGAGTTTGCAAAATATTACTGTTCTAAGAGTCTGGAAATTTGAGTTCCATGTTCATTAAACTTTTTGATATAAGGGATCACTTTCAGGCAGGAAATTATACCCTACTTATTAATTTGCTAAAAAGCACTGTACACTTTAAATTCATATGACTAAAAGTGTTACTTGTTGTAGAGCTTACACATATTTAAGCTTGGAAGGATTGGATTTTTATCATTAAGCATTGACTTCAGATACATATTTCCATCAATAACTGAAATTTGCTCATAGGCAAAGGAAGAATAATGCTTGAGAATTTGAATTTGA
The DNA here is from genome assembly GCF_003597395.2 of Chelonoidis abingdonii. Lineage (NCBI taxonomy): Eukaryota > Metazoa > Chordata > Testudines > Testudinidae > Chelonoidis > Chelonoidis abingdonii. The sequence continues at coordinate 49,765,364 of NC_133769.1, read as the reverse complement.
TTTAAAGATATTTACTTTGTATATTTTTGATGTGATATAAGCAATTTGTTTTTAACAGTTATAAAGCTTTAATTTTTTGAATCTCAACATCTGCTGTCAATTTCCTGCAACTGAAAAATTTAAATCAATTTTCAAAAAATGCTTTAAAATATACATTGATATCATCAGTTTGAATTTTTTAAATTCTGACAACCCTAAATGTACTGCATGTGCAAACTGATCGCCCTCATAGGAAAAAATAGTGAAATGTTATGGTCTATGGTAATACTGTTAGCTCTCAAAACCCATATTTAACTTTCTAAACCAAGACCGAGTTTTTGGGCTCTCGTTTGACAGCTTACTGTAAACAAGTGTGATCTTAATTTTTTTAGACTGCATAATTTTAGTAAGACTTAACAGGAGGCAACAGGTTACACATTATCCTGTGATTATTTGAATTATCTGTATATGTAGGCCACTGTTTCCGTTATTTTCTTTTTTCCGTTGTAGTTTGTTTTGAATAATTCTAACTCTTTGCTCTGTTTAACAGACTGCTATCAGTGAGAATTATCAAACTATGTCAGACACTACTTTCAAGGCCTTACGTCGACAATTGCCAGTTACCCGCACTAAGATTGACTGGAACAAGATCCTTAGCTACAAGATTGGAAAAGAGATGCAGAATGCTTAAGACAAACAATGCATGACTGGATAATTTTAGTGTTCTTGTATACAAATAAAAATTATTACAAAAGTATTTGGAACTGTTGTCACCCAGTCAGCACGGGCTTTTGCCATTGAAAAATCACTGTAAGTAGTCTGGTTAGAGCACAAAGCTTAACTAATCAACCTTTTTTTTTTTTTTTCCTCCCGTTTGTTTCCTTTTTTTCAGAGGGATTGCAAAATCAATATAGCTGAAAACTTTCCTCTGGAGTTTGTTGTACCTTTTACATTTTTTATAATGAAAAGACCATGCCTTTAGATTTCAATTTAAAATTAAGAACGGTTTGAAAAATATTTTTGCATACAGTAACTGTCTTGCTTTCATATGAACTGAGCAACTTCTTAAATTTGCTGGATTCCTTGAACAGTTCAGTAGTGTACATTTCTAGTTTAAGGCTCATGATAGATTTAGCCATATAAGTTGCTGTAGAAATCATTTAGCCCTCCATTGGATGTAAGACTGGAGAAAGCATTTTCTATTTTAAGTATGTTAAAACTTTTCAAAATACTTAATTCAGCTGGCTCAGTGTTAACTAAACTTTTTTAAACAAGGCCAAGATGTTATGCTGTTAAGATTTTGAAATTAAATAAAGTACTTATTTCAGAAATGCATTTAATGCTTTATTCCTGACAGTTACTTAAATGAGTTCAGATTCCATCTGCCCCAGTTTTTTTAATCATACATCCACAAATGTAATATAACAAGTCATATTGTAATATATAATTCTGTCCTCATGACCATGTCTCTATTTTTTTTTCTTGGATTGAAATGTACTAAAATTCAATGTGACATTAAAATGCAGATTTTCTATTTATTTGAGTAGCACATTAATTACGGATTGATCCTGTTGTGTGGTGTTTTTTAAAAATATGAATACTGCTTAAAACTGATATTTTCACATTTGAAACTTGTGGTCACTTACTTGTTGTGACTAGAAATGCTGTGTACATATGGTTTGCTGTAATAGCACATTTCTCCATCTCCCCATTTGTAAGATGTATTATCATAATATTACTCTCTACTGAGGACTGCTTGAAGTTCTTAGCTTATAGTAATTTACTGTTGGCTGTAGGGAATAGAAGAGATTTAGGTGTCTGTGAAGACCAAAACGAATCTCAGTCTGCTAGAGGGGAATCCTTTCCTTTGTGCTGCAATTTTCTTGGGATTGAAATGGGTTTTTAGGTTAAAAAAAGAAACCCCTGCAAAGAACAGTGTATTCAGTCAAACATTTCAACAGTTTGCAATATATAGGGTTTCATTTTAAAAACCTGCATAAAAATAATCTTGTTGCTTTTTTTTAAAAAGGTGGTGCTATGTCAAGAATGGTATATTGAAAATCTAACTTTTTAACCACTAAGGCCTGGTCTACACTGAGGGCAGGGATCGACGTAAGATACGCAACTTCAGCTACAAGAAAAGCGTAGCTGAAGTCAACATATCTTAGTTCGACTTACCTCGTGTCCTCACAGCACGGGGTCAATCGCTGTGGCACCCCCGTTGACTTTGCTTCCGCCCTCACCGAGCTGGGAGAGCAATCAGGGATCGATTTATCTTGTCCACACTACGTGTGATAAATTGATCCCCAATAGATTGATCGCTACCTGTCGATCCGACGGGTAGGGTAGACATACCCTAAGTTAGAAATAATTGGATTTTTATAGCTGTTAAGCTTTACTTAAATTGTGGGAATTTTTGTAGAGAATAAGTGTGGTGTGAATTAAGGCACTACTGGAAGATGCTCAGATACAGTGATGATGCGTGCAGTATCAAAACCGGAACAGAATTCTCATTTGTTTACAGCATGACCCATTCACTTACCTTTTTAATGTGTAGTTCATGGCATAGTAAGAAAAGGATGAACGTAGGCTTATGCAAACTTTGTTTATATTTTATACTGTACAAATACAATAGCATTTTACTAATCACAGTAGTGATTAAGATGGCACACCTTTCTGTGGAAGGCTATAAAACTGTTAGTAACTTCAAGAATTCGAGCTCTGCAACTCTACAGTATTGAGACTGTAGAAGAGCTGATTTTCCTCAGCTGCATACTCTTTCAAAATTTAACTAATTAGTCACTTTTTTTAGCGTTCTGCCTACCTGAATACTTATATTGAAAATATATTGCAAACTAGCTATATTGTTCAATAAATACTGGCAGGATAACAGCTTATAGCAGCTGCAACTGAAAAATAAATTATTGTATAACAAATCTGCAATCCTTTTTTAAGATCTATATACAAATTTTACAGCATTTTTTTTACCCCCTGACATACTTGCTGATTAGAAGAATCAGCCAAGGGGAGAATGGGGAGGTGACTGGATGGTTCAGGAGAATTGTTAGACTCCAGACCGTTGTATTTTTTTTCATTTCTAGGTCATTGGTTTGTGTGGTCTAGGTCAGTGGTTTTCAAACCACAGGTTGCAACCCAGTAGTGGATCGCAGAATGTAACTGTGTCTTGGTGGCTCTGGTCAGCACTGCCAACCGGGCTGTTAAAAGTCCCATCAGGGGTGCTGCCCGGCTAAGGCAGGCTAGTCCTTACCTGTTCTGACACCATGCTGCGCTCTGGAAGCAGCCAGTAGCAGGTCTGACTTCTTGGTGGGGGGGGGCACGGGTCTCCGCATGCTGCCTGAGCATGGGCTCTGCACACCCAGCCAAGGGGAGCAGAGAGGGGGGGTGGAGTGCCTGTGGGTGAAAACCAAGCAGAGCTGCTTGCGCACCTCCATCTAGGAGCCTGACCTACTGCTGGATGCTTCCGGAGTGCAACACGGTCTACGGGGCCTATCTTAGCACTCCTCTGTGCCGCTGACTGGGAGCCATCTGAGGTAAGCCTGCACCCCAATTCCAAGCCCCATCCCTGGCCCCCCAACCCTGGAGCCCCTTCCTGCACTCCAAACCCCTCATCCCTGGCCCCAGCCCAGAGCCTGCACCCCCAGCCCAGAGCCCTGACCCCCTTGTATGCCCCAGCTCAGAGCCCCCTCCCACACCCTAAACCCCTCATTCCCACAGCCCTCACCCCTATACTCCAACTGTCTGCCCCAACCCTGAGCCCCTCCCACACCCCAACCCCCTCATCCCCAGCTCCATTGGGTCATAGGCATCAACAATTTACTTCAACTAGGTTGCCAGAAAAAAAGTTTGAAAACCACTGGTCTAGGGCAATGAGCCTTGACCTAGTACTCACCTATCTGAAATCAGCTTTTGATCTCAGTTCAGTTCCTCATACACAGACACAGGTAATCACCCATAAAAATTGTACTTTTTGTTTGGGAAGAACCACCAAGGAGTGAATAACCACAGATAGCTCACTAACACCTTGCCCTCTGATGTGGTCCCGCCAGGATCAGACATATTGGAGAGATCATTAGTCAGCAGAGCATTAGCAATGCAGTCTTGCTGTGTCAATTTCAGACTCTGGCTGTTACTCCAAGGCACTAATTTTTACTTTGTAATTTGCATGATTCAATTCCAACCATGTGGAATAACATTGTATGTTGATTCACTCCTTCAGTTACACATTGTACCTAATATGCCATCAATGGGGTCTATGATGTCGCTAACTGTAGCAGATATTTTAGTTGCTTTTCTCAGATGGGACAGATTCAGAATGGCTAAATTCTCTTCAGATTCTGCCATATACCTGCAGGATGGCTTTGAATGGCACTTCCCCTCTGTATCTTTCTCAGTCTGTAAAATGGAGATAATACTTGGCTACCTCACAGGCTTTTGAATATTCATCAGAACAACACAAAAGTCTTGTGGGGGTGTGGTAATAGACTTAATGTGCATTGTTCTCTTTCTCACAGGACTTCTACTTGTGGAATATAAAGAATCAAAACTTGTTTTGTACCGTGCTATATTAGAAACACTTACAGTTGATAGTGACTTGTGTGTGTAAAAAAAAAAAAAAAATTCATGCTTTTTCCTTGGTTACATGCTACTTAGTGCAGTTTATGCAGCTCTGACATTGCCATCTGCTGGTTGTACATTTATTTTTCACTTCCATTAAGAGCTCAGTGATATTTCTGTACAATCTACAGTAGGATAGTCCTTCCTCCAGTCATGTTTACCTTTATATGCATTAGTTTGTGTTCAGCTACACTAGACCTCTGGCCAGTTCACAAAGGCTCATTTTTTGTGAGTCCTGCTTAAAACTGATGAGCATACATGATGGAATAATCTTTGTATCATCCTAAATTGTACACTGTACTGTGCCAACAACCAGTCTTCATACTGATGATCCCATCTCCCTGAGCCAGTCAGTGTGTGAAATGAGCATGTCATGCACATAACTGGCAATAAGTAGATGCTGGCTTAACTTTGTTCCTTGTGTCTAGGCCAAGTGTGATGAATGTGGTAGTAGTAACCTCATACTTCAGAAATAAAAACTTAGCTACATCGGGGAAAGGCAATGGTACCTTAGTAGGAAAGAGTGAAATTATTCTGAGTACCATAAAGCCAGTCTGCCTGCAATCGTAGACTAGGTTTGGATTATTTGTTCAAAAAGCTTGCATTTTTTCCTTGGAATGCAAGTGTCAATGGGTAGTAATTAGGTGTAGGAATTACAAATAGAGGCTAACTGTCCATTCCCCCTCAGATTTTCCCTCCATTGTTCTCTATGGGGTGCAGAGAAAGAAGTAGTTTGCTTCCCCACTTCAGAAAAGGACCCAAAATGAAACATAACAGATGTGCTCTAATTCCCTAGCAGTGTGGGGCTCTTGATCACTGCTGCCACCGCCAATGTGGTACCCCATATGTGGAGAGGCTTCTGGGTTTTGGTGGTGGGAACAGTGTTACATAGGTCTCTAGCCATGTGATGATTAGTGGGATGCATGGCCACCCAGAGGGGGCAGCAAGTGGGGCAATAGGCCCTGGGCTCCGCAGGGGCTCCCACGAGAACGGCCAAGGCTCCCACCTCCACCCCTCTCCCGGAGCCTCAGTGCATCCAGGAGCTTCATGCAGCAGGGGCAGTATGGCTCCAGCAGGGCCTGAGCTCTGCCCCGCTCAGAGCCGCGTGGTAAGGGGGCAGGGCTGCAAGCTCCAGCGGGGCCTGAGTTCCCTCTGCTCAGCCTGGAGCTCGCAGCCCTGCCC
>NC_133769.1:49754279-49758471 GCF_003597395.2 Chelonoidis abingdonii | reverse complement strand
CCCAGATTCTGGAACAAGCTCAAATGCTCAGTTCGTGGAGTATGTACATAAGCTATACTAAAGACAAACCCACAGTAACCGTCTCCAGTTTGTGAGGAACCCCATGGAGCCAATCTCTAGGAAACAGATAAATGCATGGAGGTTAAGTCCATTAATGGCTATTAGCCAGGATGGGTAAGGAATGGTGTCCCTAGCCTCTGTTTGTCAGAGGGTGGAGATGGATGGATGGAGAGAGATCATTTGATCATTACCTTTAGGTTTACTCCCTCTGGGGCACATGGCATTGGCCATTGTCGGTAGACAGGATACTGGGCTGGATGGACCTTTGGTTTGACCCAGTATGGCTGTTCTAATCTAAATGAACCCAAACTTATGGAGAAAGATGAGAGTCAAGGAAGCCAGCAGAGTATCAGAAACCTGGAAAAATCTCTGACTGGATGGGCTCAGGCATTTGATCACAAGCTGAGGTAGTTAAAAAGTTTTGAATTTTTTTTAAGCAGAATTTTTTTATTGTTTCTTTAAACAATCAAACACAGCAAGCAGCAAATATTTGGCCCCACGCTTCTGAAACCCCAAACCATATTTGGGTTTTGGCAGACTAATTTTCAGCTTTTCAATTAAAAAAACCTCAACAAATTTTGAAGGAAAGCAGACTTTGTCCATTATTTTTTTTCTGCTTTTTAAAACCCCTAGTTTTTGATCCAGAAAAAGTTTTGACGGAAAATATTTGTCCAACGCTTTTACTGAGCTTTATTGCCTTTTAGCACTAGCTGATGCTGAGAACCAGTGATAACTTCTTTACAAGGTTTCTCAAAACTGGCTTTGTACCGAGATGCAGAAGGTTTATTTTCCCAGGGCTGCACATGGATGCGGAGCAAGTGGGGCAATTTGTGCTGAGCCCCACAGGGGCCCCCACAAGAATATCATATAGTATTGCAATTTTTTTTAATGGAAGGGGCCCCTGAAATTGCTTTGCCCCAGGCCCCCCTGAATCCTCTGGGTGGCCCTGGTGGGATGGAAAAAGAATATGATCAGATCCAAGTGTTATGGGACAAAGGAGAACCTGCACTTCAGACAAGCTTAAGTGTGGCTGGGGAGACTTTAAAAAAAAAAAAGTGTTAATTCCATTCTTGGCTAGAAATTTGTATCTATAACTTAGTTTAGTCAGATAAAGTAACAAAATTTCAAGTATAATAATGGCTTTTCTCACACTTGTCTTTCCTTGCTAAGCTGAAACTATGCAACTGCAAGTCCGTTCTTGTGGTGGTGTTTTTTTCCAAATGGTTGGGTCCAGAGGAGCATGCGAGATTTAGAATCTGAACAGTTCTAGTTTGAAATCACTCAGTGAAAAGAAATCAAATAATTCTCAGCTAACCTGTAGCTTGTACATCTGTTGACGGAAGCAAAGTATGACTCATAAATTCATGGTGTTCAGTTGGATTTGTATTTTACTACTGAAAGAAATGAGCGTTTCTATTGGTGAATATATGGACTATTGTTAGAGCTCATTACAATTGCAATTCTTTAAGTTTCTACTCAGTAAGAATTGCTAAGAATACCTTGTTTTGAAATATGTAATCTCCAATACTGAAATGTATAAATATTACTTTTAATTTTAGTAATGCTGTCACATATTGAAGATTGTTTTAACAGACTAAAATGACTGTTAAAGCAAAATGAGAATTATGTCAGGTAAACCACCATTGTGAGATGACCAACTAACAAGAAATAAGCCATCACCTCCAGTTTGCTTGTGCTTGTTACCTGAGCATTAGGGGGTAGAAACTGAAGTGTAATATGGGGAGGGATGTTTTATTGAACCAACAACCTAAACTTAGTTCCATAATGACAGACCAATAGCCTTAAATACAGACCTGAGTACTACTAAAGTTGTAACTCAGTGCATGAAATTTTAAAGAAAAGGACAAACCCATAATCCAACCTAGAAGAAAAAATATCAGGTATGTCATTAGCATTTTTGTATGGTAACTAGTAAAATTCACCATTCCAGTCCAAAAGGTTGACTTAGGCTATGGCTACGCTACAGACCTTACTGCTGTAGTGCCGCTAGTGCAGACACTCTAAGCCGACAGGCAGAAGCTCTCCTGTTGACTTAATTAATCCACCCCAATGAGCGGCAGTTGCTATGACGGTGGGAGAAGCTTTCCAGCTGACCTAGTGCTGTCCACACCAGCGCTTAGCTTCGTGTACCATATGTCACTCATGGGGGTGGCTTATTGATACCCCTGAGTGACATAAATTGTATCAACCTAAGCCGTAGTGTAGCCATAGCCTAAATTAGTGAGAGCATAATCAGGCCTCCAATGTCCTGGGCTTAGTGGAGGCAAGCAGGCATCTAACATAATAGCCATCCTTTTATAAAGCTGCTTGAAAATTTCATAGAAGCAGTGAATCAGGTTGGTCATTCAAACTTTCCTTACCCCATCCCCACACACAGCTCTTTGTCATTTAAAAGTTTTATTTTAAGATTTTCAGAGGCAGGAAAAGCTAAACTTCAACTAAAATAAGCTGAAAGTACTTCACTACTCCTATTTGAGAAGTACAGGAGGAAAGAAATGTGTTTAGAAACATCTCCCTCTATACTGGTTTGGTACTTCAGTGGCTCCTATTCTTGATAAAGAATTCATCTCTACCCTGGGCTGTAATGCAGGAGAGCTATCCCTGGAGAAGACATGGGGGAGGAAGGGGAGAGAGTGGAGGTGGACTGTGTTTTGAACTGGATTATCTCCATCACACCATGCTCTTTGGCAAATGTGGCAAATTATCTGTAAAGGAAAGAATTGAAGGGAGGAAATGCAGAGTGGGTATATGCTCCAGGTCAACCTGTCAAATTTGAGTCTTGGTGTGGGTTAAGGACACATGAACTGCAAAAGAACTTGGCTGTTAGTCACTTTTTTACTGACCTGTATTCTGTTGCGGTTGAGAGGGCTGAAGAGGAGGCAGTTGAAAGATGACAAAGTCAGAAACTTTTTCTATTTAGAGGTGTAAAAGTGGTATTTGCTGTCAGTCTCCTGGACAAAAATATTTGAGCTGAGGAGTTGTTATCCTGCACCACATTACATGGTACAAAAGCAAGGTAGGCCCCTGCAACAATACTATATGGAGCCTTTGGCGGGAGCAATTATCTTATGATGGGGGTTGGATGAAACACCGTTGAAGATGGTGGGCATAATAGCTTCCCTTTATACAAGATAAATATAAGCAGTTAAGCTACTTTTGAACTTAAGATAGCTGAAACAATAGGAGCTGCTACCCAAAACACAGTCCATGCAAAGCGAGTTAGGAGCTAAGCTTAGTGAGTGGAGGAGTTTCTCTGAGACCTGAGCATTTAGTTTTGGTGCAGCTGTGTATCTGGGAACCGACCCAGCCAGAAACACCGTAGAAGTACTGAGAAGGTAACAGGAAGCCAAGAACAGCCAGAGAAGCACTTGTAATGTGACCTTGAGAGAGAGAGAGAGAGCTGGGAAACAGCTTTTTGGATAGAATCCTAGCTGGGAAAAAAAAAGACATGGAATATTAAGCAAGGAAACAGTCTGCTGTTTGATTCCTAGGGTACGTCTACACTACGGGATTATTCCAATTTTACATAAACCGGTTTTATAAAACAGATTATAAAGTCGATTGCACGCAGCCACACTAGGCACATTAATTTGGCGGTGTGCGTCGATGATCCGAGGCTAGCGTCGATTTCTGCAGCGTTGCACTGTGGGTAGCTATTCAGTAGCTATCCCATAGTTCCCGCAGTCTCCTCTTCCCCTTGGAATTCTGGGTTGAGAGCCCAGTGCCTGATGGGGCAAAAATCATTGTCGCGGGTGGTTCTGGGTACAGCCTCACCCCTCCCTTCGTGAAAACAGCAGACAACCATTTTGTGCCTTTTTTCCTGGGTGAACTGTGCAAACGCCATAGCACAGCAAGCATGGACCCTGCTCAGATCAATACCGCAATCGTGGACGTTGTAAACACCTCGCGCATTCTCGTGCAGTCTGTGCTGAACCAGGACCTGCAAAGCCAGACGAGGCGGCGGCGGCGGCTACGGCAGCGCGGCGACGAGAGTGATGAGGACATAGACATAGAATTATCTCAAAACTGCAGGCCCCTGCACTTTGGAGATCCTGCTGGTAATGGGGCAGGTTCTAGTCATTGAACGCTGATTTTGGGCCCGGGAAACAAC
>NC_133769.1:49749106-49750746 GCF_003597395.2 Chelonoidis abingdonii | reverse complement strand
CGTCGATTTGCGGCCACACTAACCCTAATCCGATATGGTAATACCAATTTTAGCGCTACTCCTCTCGTCGGGGAGAAGTACAGAAACCGATGTAAAGAGCCCTTTATATCGATATAAAGGGCCTCATAGTGTGGACGGGTGTGGCATTAAATCGGTTTAATGCTGCTAAAATCGGTTTAAACGCGTAGTGTAGACTAGGCCCTACTGTGTTCAGGGAAACAGGACTTTGCGTATATTTGGTCTACACTACAGAGTTAGGTAGACTCAAGGCAGCTTATGTCGACCTAAGTGTCTACACTAAAAATTTGCTCCTGCTGATGTAACCCCTGCTACACCGACTTAACTCCACCTCCATGAGACCGTAGAGTCAGCAGTAGCTAGGCTGGTGTAGTTAGGTCGATGCAGTGTCAGTATATACTTACATCAACTGTTACTGGCTTTCAGAAGCCATCCCACAAAGCCAGGCAGTAACAGTACAGTCAGTACAAATGCTCCTGGTGATGAGCACCACCGCTGCAAGGAGCATAGTGTGGCCACGCAAAAGTGATTTAATTACTGACATCAGCATCCAGCTTCTGAACTTAGGTCGACTTGTTTTTGTAGTTTAGACATTCCCTGAGGGAGCCCTACATCAACTCAGTGCTTAGAGCACCTGCCTGTGGAACAACAGGATTTGAGCAGGGGGTCTTTCTCCCTCTGATGTGGGGGGTGGGATTGGAGCAGCATATCCCACATTTCAGACCAGTGTGCTAAAAGTTACAAGATGGGCACCACCACCTCCTCTGGCCATTTTGTGTCGAGTAAAGCAAGTGCCTAACTCATTCCCTCAAGAAACACCTTAGGTGCCTAAGCTGCCTGATTCCAGGAGATGGGTTCCTGTTTGTGGATCTCTGACAGAGATAGGTGCCTCCCTGCAGCCTGGAATTAGGTGCCTATCTCTTAGGTGTGGGGAGAAGGGTGGAGGGGGAGTGCTTTAGGACATTTTATTTCCCTGTGTTTGTGTTGACAGGACAGATGGAAAGTTAAGGTAAGTGCAGTATGTGTTAATTGCAGGAATTTTGGAAAGAAAAGTCAAAGTGGGACTGTAACGAGGCGGTGTGGCTCCCCTACTCACCAGGGAGGGTTGAGCCCTGTCAATCACCCATAGGGGCGAGGCCTCTGAGCAGAAGTTCCGCCCCTCAGAGGGTCAGGCGGCGACCCGGAAGGATAAAAGCCGGCCCTCAGCCCTCAGTTGGAGCCCAGCCACCGACAGGAGCAGACCTGCCAGCAGGTGCTCCTGACCGGGAAGCTGCTGAGGCCGGGGGCTGGTGCCCGGACTGGCCAGAGCTTCCCCACGCTCACTACGACGAGGAGCTGCCAGAGCTTCCCCGCGCTCGCTACGACGAGGAGCTGCCAGAGCCTCCCCGTCCCTGCTATGGCCCCAAGGAAACCCCGGAGCAGGCCTGGCTGGACTTCCCGGAGGAGCTGCTGGACCTACCACCCAGCCCTAGCTGTGAGGAACCCATGTTGTGGGACTTCCCTGAAGCTGACACCACGGACCAGGTAGGCACGGAGGGGGATAGTGGAAGTAGCCCGGGGGCAGCTGACCCTAGTCAGGCTGCAGATTTTTCCGGTACCCATGGCAGTGTGTTGCGGTCAGG
>NC_133769.1:49738824-49746579 GCF_003597395.2 Chelonoidis abingdonii | reverse complement strand
CTATACCATGTCAACCTGCTGAAGCTGTGGCGTGACCGGGAGGGCCTGTTGATCGACCCGTGCCCGCCGGAATTGGAGCTAGGTCCGGAGGTGGCCCAGACGGAGGACTTAACTGAGCCCGCGCTGGGGTGCTCCCTGACGGAGGAACAACGTAAACAGGCCAAATGTCTCCTGCAGGCGTTCCGGCAAAACTTCACGGTGCAACCGGGCTACACGACCTTAACCTGTCACATGGTCCAAACCGAGCCCGGAAAGATCATACGGGAAACCGCCCGGCCGGTACCGTACCGAATGCGCCAGGAAGTCGAGGAGGAGGTCCAGGCCATAGTGGCCCTGGGGGTCGTCGAACCATCCCAGAGCGAGTGGCACAGTCTGGTGGTCCTGGTGCCCAAACCAAGACGGCTCCCGTCGGTTCTGCATAGATTTCCGGAAAGTCAACGCCATATCCCGCTTCGATGCCTATCCGATGCCCAGGGTCGACGAGCTGCTGGGCCGCCTCGGGGAGGCCCGGTTTATCACCACGCTGGACCTTAGCAAGGGTTACTGGCAAATCCCGCTCGAGGAGGCGTCCAAAGAGAAGACTGCCTTTGCCACCCCGTTGGGACTCTATCAATTCACATGGATGCCCTTGGGTCTCCATGGGGCCTCCGCGACCTTTCAGCAGCTCATGGACCAGCTCTTGCAGCCGCATCAGAAGTACGCGGCCGCATACCTAGATGATGTCGTGATCTACAGCCGCTGCTGGGAAGACCATCTAAACCAGGTCGCGGCGGTCCTCAGAACCCTGCGGCAGGCAGGGTTGACGGCAAACCCCAAGAAATGCCGGATAGCCTGGCAGGAGACCACCTACCTCGGCTATACCGTCAGGCAGGGGCAAGTAAAACCCCTCGTGGGGAAGGTACAAGCCCTTGCAGAGTGCCCCCCCCCCCGACAACAAAACGACAGGTGCGACGCTTCCTGGGACTCGTGGGGTATTACCGGCGGTTTATCCCGCAATTTGCATCCATTGCCGCACCCTTGACTGGGCTGTTGACTAAGAATAGCCCTTGACGGATACAATGGACCCCTGAGTGTGAGGCGGCCTTTAGAACGCTCCGGAGCTGCTTGTGCCAGGAACCCGTCTTGTATAGTCCCGATTTTGACAAACCGTTCATCCTCCAGACGGACGCGTCTGACGTCGGCTTAGGGGCGGTCTTGTCTTGGGAAGGGGACGGAGGAGACCACCCAGTACTGTACCTAAGCTGAAAGCTATTCCCCCGAGAGCGAAACTATGCAGTAATTGAGAAGGAGGCCCTTGCAGTGAAGTGGGCCTGCGAGGCCCTTCGGTTCTTCCTCCTGGGCGCCCCTTTCACTCTCATCACTGACCACGCCCCCCTTCAATGGCTCATGAGTATGAAGGACAACAATGCCCGCATCATGCGCTGGTACCTGGCCTTGCAGCCCTATGAGTTTACCATCCAGCATCGGGCTGGCAAGGACCAGGCTAACGCGGACTTCCTATCCCGCCTCGAAGAGGTGGAACAGCCCAGCCCCGACGAGCGGGAGCCAGACTTGAGGGGGAGGAGCGTGTAACGAGGCAGTGTGGCTCCCTTCCTCACCAGGGAGGGTCAAGCCCCATCAATCACCCATAGGGGCGTGGCTTCTGAGCAGAAGTCCCGCCCCTCAGAGGGTCAGGCAGCGACCCGGAAGGATAAAAGCCGGCCCTCAGCCCTCAGTTGGAGCCCAGCCGCTGACAGGAGCAGACCTGCCAGCAGGTGCTCCTGACCGGGAAGCTGCTGAGGCCGGGGGCCAGTGCCCGGACTGGCCAGAGCCTCCCCGCGCTCGCTACGACGAGGAGCTGCCAGAGCCTCCCCGCGCTCGCTACGACGAGGAGCTGCCAGAGCCTCCCTGTCCCTGCTACAGCCCCGAGGAAACCCCGGAGCAGGCCTGGCCGGACTTCCCGGAGGAGCTGCTGGACCTACCACCCAGCCCTAGCTGCGAGGAACCCATGTTGTGGGATTTCCCTGAAGCTGACACCACGGACCAGGTAGGCACGGAGGGGGATAGTGGAAGTAGCCCGGGGGCAGCTGACCCTAGTCAGGCTGCAGATTTTTCCGGTACCCATGGCAGTGTGTTGCGGTCAGGATCCTCACTGACCACCGGCAGCGGTGACCACCGCTACCAGGACCCCGGGCTGGAATGCAGTGGAGTGGGTGAGCCTGTGTTCCCCCTGCCACCCGTCCCCGGGTGGCAGAGTCCCCCTCTCCCCGGCCTAAGGAGGCCATTTAAACGGAGCTGCTATAGCTGTGTGTTTGGTGCCCCGCCCGAACCAAGGGCTGGGCCCCCTTTGACTGTGCCACTGCTCGGTCCTGCCCCAAAGGGCCCGAGCTACCTGAACTATTGACAGCTCCCCCCTGAATCAAGAGGGCCGGAGCTGAGATAACTGTGTTTTGGTGCCCGCCCGAACCAGGGCTGGCCCCCTTTGACTGTGCCATTGCTCGGTCCTATCCACAGGGCACCCCACTGGCAACACCCTCGTTTATAGGGACACATGCTTCAACAATAGGTGTACTAAAGAAACTAGGCAAGTCTTCACTAACTGAATAACCACCACTGAAACATATTATTCCATACAAAAAGATGAATATGTTAATGCCCGAACAAATAGTGTCCTTCTACCTTCCCCATCTCTAAATTTCTTTCGGAAGTAACTTTGGGGTTCTCTCAGACTGATTTATTGTCCTTCCCCTCTCCCTAAAATGGGAAGAGAGGAAAACGCTTCTGGTTATCTCTGCAGTCTTTCAGCCATCTGTCTTCTGCCTTCCTTTCTCCCACAGCCTCAGTTGGCTTTGGGATGCACTAACGTATGTGGAGATGCCAATTCTGACTTGTAAAGTCTTTTTGAGCCATAAGGCTCAACCTTGCTTTCATTATTTCTTAATCAATCCTGCATGCCAATTCCATTGGCTTCATACAGCGCTCCTGAGGTTTTATGAGACGGGACAGGAGATTTCTTCACTAAATATTTCAACAGAATACATGGCTCAGCATGCATTGACCAAGAAATGTAACAGATTGTTGCGGGCTATATTTTGTATGCCAATGCTTTCAAGAAAACTTCATGTGTGTGTTGTTAAGTAATGTTGAGGGGTTCATTGGTTGGTCTAGACTACCTACAATTGACCTGAGAATGTGAGTGCCCAGTGAAATTCCTCTTGGTTTCTAAACAAAAAGGATAAATATTATAATGTAGTGTCAACCTGAAGGTTAAAGAAAAAGCAAAACAAGTGTAAAACTTTTTTTGATTTAGGATAACCTTACACTGCGCTGAAAAATATTTTATTCTTTTGAACTTTTATTAGTTCATTCTAATACTCCTTTAAGTTGTGCTGTGAATTGATTATTTTTTCACTAACACTGCCATAGGAGCTGGACTAATTCTATTTTCCGTCTTTTTCATGGCATTGCTTTTTCTATAAAATGTAAAAGCATAAGGCTTCTTTCCCCTGCCCCTTTGCTAACTTTTTTAAAATTTCTTGTGTTCGGTTGCTCACCTCTTTGGCAAGCCTTTAGTGACTGGGAAAGCCTTCGTGGGGTTTTTTGGTGAGGATGGGTTGCGTGCACTGTCGCGCATGCTCATGCGCAAGTTTAAAACTCTTAGATGTCGAGGATCCTGCTGTCGTCTAATCGAACAGGTCTCTCATCCATCTCGGTCGCCCAGTGGCGAGTTCTGGTCGTTACAGTTGCAGGATAACGCTTTGTTGGCAGGCATAAGATTCATGGCATACCACTGCCACTCTTCCTGTTGATGGCCGGGAGTACGGTTAGTTGTGTGATCAATTTCTAACTACTGGCTATGCCTGAAGAGTATGGCCAGGCTGCGTGCGGGGAAATGAACAGAATTTCTCTCCTTTTTATGAGTCTTCTCTGAAATGTGACACTCTTTGGTGTAAAAGCTCCCCCTGACTCGCAATACTGGCATATTATAATACTACTTCTCCTTTTCTACAGCTTGAGATTGGGCCTGCTGCCTGAATGAGTTAAGGTCTGGGATGAGGAAAGACCGGTGACAGAAAAATTCCCGACTGACATCAAGTTTAGAAATCGTACTAGGGATGTCAAAGAGATTTATAAAAAAAATTAAATTGTGCTTAATCACACTGTTAACAATATTAGAATAAATTTATTTAAATATTTTGGATGTTTTCTACATTTTCAATATATTGTTTCAATTATACAGAATACAAAGTGTACAGTGCTCACTTTATATTTATGTTATTGAGCAAATTACACTATTACTGATGCATGTAAAAAAAAAAAATAAAATAAAAAAAAATAGTATTTTTCAAGTTCACCTGAATCAAATTACTGTAGTGCAATTTCTTTATTATTAACATGCCCAATCATACATGTAAAATTATGTAGAAAAAAACCTAGCATTCAAAAAAGAACTCTGTAAACTTTACAGCTGCCAGTCACTTCAGTTTTCTATTTTCTTGTTCAGCCAGATCGCTCAAGGACAATACATTTGTTTACATTTGCAGGAAGATAATTGCTGCACGTAGTTGTTGTACGAGTGTCACCTGAAAGTAGAGAACAGGTGTTCGGATGGACACTTTGTGTAGCAACAGGTGTCACAGTATTACATTCCAGAAGCGCTGAAGATTCGATATGTCCCTTCATGCTTCGCCACTTATTCCAGAGGACATGTGTTCATGCGTGATGATGGGTTCTGTCTTGATAACCATCCAAGCAGTGCGGACGATCGACTATGTTCAATTTTCACTTACCTGAGTCAGATACCACCAGCAGAGGATTGATTTTCTTTTTTCTTAGTTTGAGTTTCTCGTATTTCTCGCATCTGGAATGGTATGCTCTCTTTAAGACTTTTGGTTTTAAAGGGGGGGGCATGGGGCGGGCCCCTCACCAAAAAAACTTTCAGATTTTGAAGGCACTTTTTCTTTTTCAGGATTGTGTATTTTGGGGGAAGGGGGGCCACTTTCAGGGGGGGGAAACTAAGCGCCAACTTTCTCTGCCCCATTCCAACCCCATCCCAAAGTCCCCACCCTAACCTTCTGCTGCCTCCTTCACCTGATTGGATCCTCTCCACAAAATCCCTCCCGGTCCCGCCCTCTCCCCCAGCGCTGTAGTCCCGTCCCCGCCCCCCCGGCCCCACGACGCAAGCATGGCGATGTGGGGGGAAGCGGACATGGCCGGCGCGCATCACGGAGGAGGCAGAGTGTAAGCTTAGAGCTGGGGGGGGGGGGCAGGGCGGGGCTATGGAGGAGCTGCCGTGCTGGTTACTGAGCACCCACCAAATTTTTTTTCCATGGGTGCTCCAGCCCAGAGCACCCGACCAGAGTCGCACTATGAGTGAAAAGTGTTCTTAAAATGCACATAGTGGTCATCATCTGAAACTGCTATAACATGAAATATATGGCAGAATGCAGATAAAACAGAGCAGGGGACATGCAATTCTCCCCCTAAGGAGTTCAGTCACAAATTTAATTAACACATTTTTTTAATGAGCGTCAACAGCATGGAAGCATGCAGGGGTATACGCTTGTTTAGCGTATATGGCACGTAAATACCTTGCAATGCCGGCTACAAAAGTACCATGCAAATGCCTGTTCTCACTTTCTGGTGACATTGTAAACAAGAGGCAGGCAGCATTATCTCCTGCAAATGGAAACAAACTTGTTTGTCTTAGAGATTGGCTGAATAGGAAGTAGGAGTCAGTGCATTTGTAAGCTCTAAAGTTTTACATTGTTTTGTTTTTGAGTGCAGTTATGTAACAAAATCTATATTTGTAAATTGCACTTTCATGACAGAAATTGCACTACACTATTTGTATGAGGGGAATACTATTTCTTTTGTTTCTTTTACAGTGCAAATATTTGTAATCAAGAATAATACTTTGATTTCAATTACAACACAGAATATAATATATATGAAAATGTAGAAAAACATCCAAAATATGTAAATTTTCAGTTGGTATTCTATCAACAGTGCGATTAAAACTGGGAACAATTTTTGTAATAGTGATTAATTTTTTGAGTTAATCATGTGAGTTAACTGCGATTAATCACAGCTCTCATCTGTACAGTTAAACACTTGTTCAACTTACCTTATTTTAGTTCAGCAAAAATGCATTAAAAACTCAGCACTAAGTTTAAGCTTCAGTCTATATCAGCATATTTTAAATTTCCTGGGTAATGGCCAAGATGCACATGTTCTACTCCAACACAGACTTTTGTGTCTCTGATATCAGACATTTGATTGATATGAGCTGAAAACTGCTGGTTACGTTACCCCACTAACTTTCCTCAAATGCTTATGTGAAGGGTTTTGTTACAGAGACTCCCTTAAGACTGTCATCTGATGTGCTGAAACTACCTCTGAGCCCATTTTCCCTGTCAGCTTGGGACTCCAGCACCGTCTTGTTGAGCCAGACATGCAAGCCTGCTGCAACCAGGAGCGGCGCCAGGGTTTTTGGTGCCCTAGGCGGGGGTCCTTCCGCGCTCCCGGTCGTTGGCGGCAATTCTGCTGCGGGGGGGGGGTCCTTCCGCACTCCTGGTCTTCGGGGCACTTTGGCGGCGGGTCGCAGAGCGAGTGAAGGATCCGCAGCAGAATTGCCGACGACGACCCAGAACGCAGAAGGACCCCCCACCGCTGAATTGCCGCCGAGGTTGGCAAAATGCTGCCCTCCCAAATCCTGGTACCCTAGGCGACTGCCTAGGTCACCTAAATGGAAGCGCCAGCCCTGGCTGCAACACAGACCCAGGGTCTGAACCTCTTCCACAAAGCTGCAGACTTTAACTGAAAACTACTCAGCAGGTACTCTTGTCTCCAGCACCCAGACACACAGCTCCCAATGGGATCCACACTCAAATCAATCCGTTTTACTCCGTATAAAGCTTATACAGGGTAAACTCATAAATTGTCCACCCTCTATAGCACTGATAGAGAGAGATGCCCAGCTGTTTGGTCCCCTAGGTATTAATCATTTACTCTGGGTTCAGTAATAAAAGTGATTTATTAAGTATAAAAAAGTAAGATTTAAGTGGTTCCAAGCAATAACAGACAGAACAAAGTAAGTTACCAAGCAAAATAAAACGAAACACACAAGTCTAAGCCTAATACATTTAAGAAACTGATTACAGGTAAATCTCACCCTCAGAGATGTTCCAATAAGCTTCTTTCACAGACTAGACTCCTTTCTAGGCTGGGCCCAATCATTTCCCCTAGTACAGTCCTTGTTCCAGCCCAGATGGTAGCTAGGGGATTTCTCATGACTGCCACCTTGTTCTGTTCCACCCCCTTTTATAGCTTTGGCCCAAGGCAGGAATCTTTTATCTGTCTCTGTGTTCCCGCCCTTCCTTCTAAATGGAAAAGCACCAGGTTCAAGATGGATTCCAGGACCAGGTGACAGGATCTCATGTCACTGTAGGACCCCATTCTCCATTCTTTCAGGGTTGGTCTGCATGTACCCAGGAAGGTTTGTGAATAAACAGACCCATTTACAACCAATTGTCCTGATTAATGGGAGCCATCAAGATTCTAAGCCATTATTAATGGCCCACACTTCGCATAGTTACAATAGGACTTTAGAATAATACTTCATATTTTTAGCTAGGTACAAGAATGATACATACATACAAATAGGATGAACACACTCAGCTTTGTAATGATACCTTACAAGAGACCGTTTGCATGAAGCATATTCCAGTTACATTATATTCACATTCATTAGCATATTTCCATAAAACACATGGA
>NC_133769.1:49691534-49738491 GCF_003597395.2 Chelonoidis abingdonii | reverse complement strand
TGGGGTCGCCCCCGCTAATGGACCAGATGTGCAACCAGGTTTCTCTCCCTCTCCCTGATACAGGTTCTTATATATTCAAAACAGTGAGTACTAGGTAGATAAGGCGAGTTAGGCTTTATGTTTGTTTTCTTTATTTGCAAATGTGCATTGGCTGGAAGAGTTCAAATTATATTTTGCTGAAAGGATTTTAATTTGTACTTGAATACTTAGGCTGGGAGGGTATTCCCAGTGCCTATAGCTAAAAAACCCTGTATCTAATCCATCTTAAATTTACAAGTAATTTTTACTGTTTTTCTCTCTTCATTAAAAGTTTCTTGTTTAAGAACTTGATTGTTTGTTTTTTTTTATTCTGGTGTGAGACCCCAGGGGACTGGTCGGATTCACCAGGGAATTGGTGGGAGAAAGAGGGAAGGAAGAGAGAAGCGTGAACAACAACCAAAACTAACAGCACACACAAAAACTTCCCTCCCTCAAGATTTGAAAGTATCCTGTCCCCTGATTGGTTCTCTGATCAGGTGACAGCCAGGCTCACTGAACTTGTTAACCCTTTACAGTCAAAAGAGATATAAAGTACTTCTGTTCTATTAACTTCTACTGTCTATTTATGACAGGATCCATCTTCAATGGAATACAAAATGGAAATATTGTGCATGTAATGAGAGACTATGAACTGAAGATTCAACATGTCTCTGAAGAGCATTTTAGTTCACCTTTCATGCAAAAATGCTCAGAATATAGTCATTTGCACACATTATTATCTAATGAGCTAACTTTCTCCAAACCTCAGTGTTATTGGCAATAGTAATGTATTAATTTGTTCACGATTGTTTTCAGTCAGTCATGATCAAGCATAGCTTATAAGTATGTGTACTTAAAATGTAAAACAAGTTAAGTTATTTTATACATAAGGGTAGATGTAATACCTGTTTTTGTTTCTTGTTTACCTTTCTAATGAATACATATACAGGAGGCAGTGAGACAGCGTGCTACCAGGAATCTGAAAAGCTGGGTTCTGTTGCTAGCTTTGTCTCACCCACTGACACACCTTGTGCAAGCCACTTAGCCAATCTGGTTCATTCCCCCCTCTCTTTATAACAGTTATAATACTTGTTCACCTCATCGTAAAGATATTTGAGATTCTTGGAATAAATAGCATGACATGACTGCAAAGTATTAATTATTAATATAATTCTGGTGGAAATAGAAAGGGTCATACATAATTAAGTAGGAAGCAAGGTAAAAGTCTACTTAAAATACACGCTCAAAATGTTTTGATGTTCTGGCCTTTTTGGTGTTGTGGAGAAAACAAAACTGAATGACCTAAAGAAGCCAAAACAATTCACTCTAGTTTTCAACTATAAGAATTAGAAAGATCAGAGGTTAATGTAAAGAATTTTAAAATATTTATATAATTAATCCTGACCAAAATCTTGGAATAATATCAGATAAGAGCTCTGCATCATAGGGTAGAAAACAATGATAGACAGTAAGGCATATCTAGTGGGGTCCATCCAGGGTCCATACAATTCATTATTTTCATTAATGACTTTGATAATGAAATGGCGAATAAGCTTATAAAATCTGCAGATGACACCAAACTGGGAGGGGTTGCAAGCACTTTGGGGGACAGGATTAGAATTCAAAACAACCTGGACAAATCAGAGAATTGATCTGAAATCAACAAGATGAAATTCAATCAAGAGAAGTACAAAGTACTTCAAGTAGGAAGGAAAATATAAATGTACAACCACAAAATGGGGAATAATTGGCTAGTTGGCAGTACAGCTGAAAGTGAACTGGGGATTATAGTGGTCACAAACTAATATTCTGGGATGCATAAGCAGGATTGTTATATGAAAGACACAGGAGGTAATTGTCCCACTCTACTCAGTACCGGTGAGGCCTTCGCTGGAGAACTATGCCCAATACTGGGTTTCCACACTTTAGGAAAGATGTGGACAAACTGGAGAGTTCTGTGAACAGCAACCAAAATGATAAAAGATTTAGAAAATCTGATCTATAAGAAAAGGTAGGAAAAAAAAAACTGAGCAAGTTTTGTCTTGAGAAATGACAACTCATAACAGTCTTCAAAAATGTTAAGGGCTGATATATAGAGACGGTGATCGTCATGTCCACTGAAGGTACGTCAAGTAGTAATTGGCTTAATCTGCAGCTAGGGAGATTTAGGTTAGATATTAAGAAAAACTTTCCAATTATAAGGGTAGTTGAGCTCTTGAATTGACTTCCAAGAGACATTGTAGAATCCCCATCAGTTTTTAAGATGAGGTTGAACAAATACCCGTCAGGGATGATCTAGGTTTACTTGGTTCTGCCTTAGTGTGGGGGACTGAACTTGATGACCTCTTGAGATCCCTTTCATCCCTACATTTATGATCCTATGTTTAGTTCTGTAATACAAAGAATAATAGTTTCAAGACAAACTACATAGGGGAAATTTATTTTAGTCAGAGTGCACTGTCTTTTATGATTACAAAGAGGACCAAGGCTTATTGCCACAAAATAAGAAATAACTGCATTACTGGAATAACACTGATATTAGTTTGCAGACAAGCTTGTGGTGCCTTAATCTTCCTTTCCTTTTTAAAACCAAGAAAGAGAAGCTCAAACATTCAAAATGCAGTGATGCTTTATACATAGATGGCTGCTTTTCATTTTCTGACTATAACCTAACTATAAACATGGATGTTGTAACAGACCTTTCCAAATTGATCATATTTTCTGATTAATGGCTTTGGTGATTCATTTAGTGCCACCCATCCCTCTGAATCACCGTCACACCAATGTTCCAGTAGGTTGATTTGGTCATCACGTGACACTGAAGCACCATTTTTGGATGAGACATAAAGATGATGTCCGAAACCCTTTTCATTGATTAAAAATCCCATGGCACTGTTTGAAAAAAATAGAGGTGTTGACCTTGATGTCTTGGCTTAACAAGGTGTAGGCCTAGCTTGACATGAGTAATGAAAAATGGAGGAGGCCTCATTTCTTGGAAGACAGGATTAGGGAGGTAAATAGATCAGCAGATTGAAAACAGAATATTTGTACTAACTAAGATAGATAAATGGGTCAGTGAGCTAGAAGACAGAACCTCTAAACCAGATAAGATAAGGGGAGGGACCACCCAGGGAACCACTAACAGAAAACAAAATAACAATTGTAAAGATAAGTCAAGAATGTAAGAATGAGATAAAAGAGTAGGTCGAACGTGGACAGTGAGTGGACAAAGCACGCTATACAGGGACTGGTTCCTCCCAAAAGGTGTAAAGCAATTAATTGTGTAAATGCATATTAAGTAAGAGGGTTTCTGTGTAACTTTGGAGCTATAATGTACCCTGCATTCTCCCCCTGCATTTTCATCTGATTAACTTAGTGTAGTGTTGTTGTATGCCAAATAAAAATACCTGAGTGACGTCTGGAGTCTGAGTTCTTGGGTAGTCGAGTGGAAAGAGATCTAGAAGAAAATCCCAACACAAGGCAAGTGAGCTAATTGCAATCTGTTTACCAAAGCTTTATGCAATTTTATTTGACCTCTGAAGTATTCATAACCTACTGTCTTAGAGAAAAGTTTAACTTTTCTATTTGCTGTTGGAGTTGTCACTTTTCACCCATGATGGCCATATTTCAGTGATACGTACATAAAGTAAACCCTGAGTACAGTTGGTATATCAGTTTGCTTGTAAAATTCTATGATTATTTCTATTCTGATATTGCCCATATTGTACTAGGCACTGTTCCAACTCCAAAGAAGACATCATCCCAATCCAAAGGCGTTAGTCTAATAAGATAAGCAATATACAGAGGAAAGAGGGGGGAAATCATAAACACATGCACCTTAATAATTCCTAGCTTATATGTATTACATACATCTTTTTAAAAAATAAGAATCAATTATGCTCAACAGTCTCTGTGTTCTGCTAGCTCTATTAGTAGTAATTTCTTCTGTCATAGCAGACGTGTCTTAGAGACAAAATGGATGAGAAATGCACTTTATTAATGTAAAGAATGTTATTACTGTAGGGTTATGTTTGATTTACACCTTTATAAAACTCTTATTTTTTACTGTGGTAGTGCCTAAAGACTAGAGATTCTTATGGATCAAGACCCATTGGGCATTATCCAGACAAGTATATACAGGCTAGGAAAAACAAGTCACAATGCATTTTTATTTTGACATTATTAACTTAGCAATAGGGCTGTGCAAATAGTTTGCAAAGAACCTGAGCCCATGTGAAATCATGGTGGGTTTGGAGCTCAGCTGGGTTTGAGAACATCAGCCCAGGCTTTGGAATAACATGGAAACCTGGGATGCAGTTGTTTTTTTTATAACCCCACGTCCTTTCTTACAGGTACCTCTGCTCCACTTTCATAAGGTAGCAAACAGGCTGCTACCATTGCCCCATGCCCGAAAACCCATCAACCGTAGCACATAGAACTAGAGAGCCAATGGGATTCTATTATAACTGTGCAAGAGATTATACTCTCAGAGATGCTTCCAAAACTCTCCCCCCCTTTCAAAAGTGTTGAACTGTCTGGGTGGGGGAAGGTATCTTCTTTTCTCTCTTCACCCTCCTCCCCCAGAATTTGAGCCTTGGGAGGGCCTTCCCCTTCTGCAGAGGTTAGGCCCTCCTCCCTACCCCTAATCTAGTGTGGAAGGTAGTGGAGGAGAGAAAATCCCTAAAAAGGTTCATTCTTTAGAGGTTCAGCTTTGTGCAGAATCCAACCACCAGGCCAGCCAGATTGCTATGAGCACCTGCAAATAGACCCCAGAGGCTGTTCAGTTCATGTGCTTTTTCGGTGAAATCAGTTTAATTGAGATCACCCAGCTGCAGCTGTAAACTGGAGCACTATAGGCACAGAGAAAAAGGCAGACAGAGTTGTGGTGAGGCTATTTTGTGTATGTAGGGCTTTTAAAATATATTTTTCTTCATTATGTTGCGGCTGGAAGTGATGCCTGTATGGAAACCCTAGGGGAGGGGGGAGTCTACTTTGGGAGGCATGAATCATCCCATAAATACACACTTAGAGGTTGTGGCAGCAGAGAGCAGGGTTGGCTTTTTTCTTCTTCAAAAACATGGCTGAAGCTGGGACAGGCTTTCTGGAGCAGCTTAAGTCCTGCATCGTCTGGTCATGGACTTACCTCTGGACCCTGTGGTTCTTCATCATGCTTTTCCTGGTCTACATCCTGAGGGTGCCTTTGAAGATCAATGACAATCTAACCACAGGTAAACGCTATTCTCCTCGGAAACCTCGCGGGCGCTTTCCCGCAGCCCCCCCGCCTTTCCCCAAGTTAGTGCAACTTGTGCTGGAGAGAGGGACACGTCTGCAGGCTGAGCCCGTCCGCGAGCCACGCAGGGGGCTCGCTGACGAGCTGCAGGGCTGACGAGCTGCAGGGCTGGCGAGGCGGATTATATTGGAAAACTGAACCCACCCCCCTTCACCCCAGTTCAGACTCCTGATCTCCTTTTGCAGCCTGGCAAATGAGCCCGGATTCCCCCTCCTCCCCAGTCGCCTGTTGCAGGCTCCTCAGGTGCCCTTTGGCTGCTGGCGCTGGAAGAGGGGAGAGAAGGGACTGCCCGCTGCTAGACACCCCACCCCCGCCCCACTGGCTGCTCCCCCGCCTAGGCCAGGCGGGAGAGACGCGGGGCAGCCCTAGCTCTGCGTCTATGCACGGAGCAGGGGCAGGTTATTGCCCTGCTCCGCCCGCCGCGACCGGGTTGCTGCAGCTGGCTGAGAACCTGCCCCTCCGAGATGGGGTTCAGAACAGCCCCCCTCCCCGGACCGCTGCCTCCGGGAGCCACAGGGCTGCCTGCATGCCCCGGGCAAGCCCCCTGCCCCTCCCCCTCGTCTGCTGGCAGCTGTAACCCTCTTCTCCCGTCCCTGCGGCTCCTTCTCTCCGCCAGGGGCCGGGCAAGCGCGCGCTGCCCGCAGCCGGTGGGGGTGCGCTGCACGGGGCACTGCCGGGTGCGCCTAGGGCTGCCCGCGGGGGTGCACAGCTGGGGAATAGCCACAGGCCGGAGAGCAGAGCCAAGCTTGCCTTGAGGAAAAGGATTGTCCTCCTTAAGCAGGGACAGCCGGGTCCCTCTCCGGGGCACATGTTGCTGTGTATGTGTCAGGGACATGGGTAGGTGCTTATGGGGCTGCCTCTCCAGCCAGAGAACCGTTCCCATGAAGAGAGATTTATTCAAACCTAAGGTTTTGCCCGGGAGAAGTGCAACAGCCCCAATCTTTCTTGCAGGTGGGTGCTGCTTTTAGCAACTGGCTGCCCTACGTGAGGATCTGTGGGAGTCCACCTCCCTAAACATCGCAGTGTAGTGCACTTGTGAGCCACACAGCCCACGGCTGATGCCATCCTAAAGGCACTTTTAAAAATAAACTCGAAATCAGGTGCTCAAGCTGCTGAACATTGCAGATCCTGTTATAAAAGATCCGGTTACAAAAGTCAAATGTTATGATAAACCCAGAACACAGTTCTAATCATGGTGGTTTTCCTAATATTTTGTTAAAGAAATTCATGGATATGGTGAGACCATTTGGTTTAGCAGAGGAAAGAGTTTGGCCTGGTGGCTGATACAGAGCAAGGTTCATAGTTTGCATGTGTGGTGTGGTATGTATGAAATCCTTAGTGGCATCTGCTTCCTGCCCACCAACCAGCAGTTCATCACCCCAAATCCTGTGGGAATTGGGAGATTGATCCCAGAATATGGGGCATTATGGAATATGAGGAGAAATCAAAAGTGAGTATTGGAGACATGGGGCTGTGTAAGTGGCATAACACTTAAGTGGCTACTGTAGCACTGCAAAAAGTTTATTTTAGAAAATCTTGTAAAACATATTATATAGCCTTCATTACTAAGGAAGTCCAAAACTGTGTATCAGTCAGGCCCTATTAAATGTGTTAACACAATAACCTCCGTGGCTTACAGTAGTATAAATGTACTGGGAAAATTGACCTAATAAAATAATAGTGTTATTATATACACTAATGTTATAGACTGCCTGACCCAGTGCCGTAAGACTGGGGCATGGATGAGAGCTAGTTGGCTGAAACTCAGTCTAGAATTGCTGGTAGCTTGAGGGAAGCAGCTGGAAACTATAGTGAGGATTTGATCCACCCTTTGTCTTGATAGTGTGTGTCCACTTTTCACAGTCTGAGGTCTTGGATCCTGGGTCCCCAGTTGTTGTTAAATTGTCATCTAATAATTTTGTGGGCAGCTTTTTTTCCTTTCTTTGTCTAGCTAGGAGAGTGCATCCATTTCTTTCACATGTGAACCCTGGTTACTATGATCCATCCCTTTCCCACTTCGAGAGTAGATTACTGTAAAACTACACTTTAAGTCAATCCAGAAACTGAAGCTGGTGTAGAATGTGGTAGTCAATTTATTAGGTCATGCAAGCTGTGAGCACACCACCAGTGGTCCATGATCAGCATGGGCTGCCCGGTGGAGTTTAATATGCTGGTTTATAAAGGGAAAATGGCCAGGAATTTACCTACGTGAGAGACTGTTATTCTCCCCATGGCATATTGCTACATTTCCCTTTAGTGAATGTATTTGAGCTGAAGCCCCCTAAGTATTAGAGTGGGAGTTCTGGAAGAGCATTCATCATGAGAGGCCCTTCACTTTGCAACCTACTATCTATACTATTTCTCCTCACTCCTCTTGTCTGCAGTAGCCTGAATTGGTTGAACTAATGGGCATACTGCAAGGCCTATTTATTTACCCAGGTTGTTGAGTAGGATATAATGATGGCTGATGTGTTGGAGGGAGGAGGCTATTGGTTGGCTTGATTTGCTGTAGTTGGTTATTTTATCTTTTGGTTTTGAGGTGAGGAACAGCTGTTGATTTTACTTTTTGTATTTTTAATTTTTGGCAAAGGTGCCTAAGGCCCTGAATAGACTTGTTTTAGTGTATATTTGTTCTAAATCTAAATCCATTAAAATGTATAGTGTCAACAGTGTGCTAGGCATTTACAGATATAGTCTCTGCTTTCAAGAGCTTACAGTCCATGAAGAATCAGGTCTAAGATGTAATGAGAAGCGATCTGATTGAATGGTGATATTTTACATACAGCAGATTAGTTTTATCCTTTTGATTGGACTTGTGAGTTGGGGGGAAGTGTGATGGGAAGGTTCTAACCTTTTATTATTTAACGTTCCTCCCCACTCTGTGACTGTGGGGCAGTCACAGACAATAAGGTGGAAGACTGCCCAACCTGACATCTGGAGGCTGGTCCACAATGCTTTGCCTCCGTTGGTGCAGAGCACATTCTCTGGTTATGGAACCTGGGCATCGAGCTCTGACATCTGCATACAAGAACGCGGTGGTGGGAAGTTAGAACTCTCTAGGATGGACTTAAGGATATAGCCAGAGAAAATCTTTTAAATTGAGAGTTTACTCTCCGTTCATAGGCAAGGAGCATTGAGTAACTGTGCCGCTCCAAGAGCAGTCTGACAATCACAATTCTACCTCAGCTTCCCCTAACTCCCCCCAGAGCAATCTGCTACTGTCCTATACCAATTTACTTCCTTGCTTTGCTAAGATATCCTGGCCAGTGGCATATTGGAGAGGCAGAGTCAAAGCTCTGCTGGTTTCTTGCACGTAGCCACCTGCTTCCTACCTGCCTCTATGGGACGAGGTATAGTGGCCCCATGGAGACTACTTTATCCCCCTCTCCACACTGACCCACAGCCTGTTCATGGGACTATAGGGGGTACCTTATGGTGCATTATGATCTTGCTCTAAGTGAAAAACTGCATATTTATTTTAGAAAATAGAAAAACCCTGTTAAAGTGTAGTTTTTAAAGAGAAGACATTTAATTAGATTGAAAGCTCTTTGGGATGGGAACCGTACAAAAAATAAACAACATAAATTTGATGTAAAAAGGCAATATTTTTTCTGTACTACTATTAAGAAGAACTTGGGATATTGGGTACCCAGGCATAGGTTCAGAGCCTTACACCTTTTTCCAATTCACTGGCCCAAATCAATTGTGGCCAAAAGCCATTAACTTCTGATGAATGGCTGGTCTCAGGCAGCCTTGCTGACCTCTCTGCTGATGATATTGTCAAGAACTGAATGCTTCTAGAGACTGAC
The DNA here is from genome assembly GCF_003597395.2 of Chelonoidis abingdonii. Lineage (NCBI taxonomy): Eukaryota > Metazoa > Chordata > Testudines > Testudinidae > Chelonoidis > Chelonoidis abingdonii. Next base: position 49,729,374 of record NC_133769.1, on the reverse strand, counting down.
CAGTCCTCTGTTGCAGAGAGACTGCTCGTGGTTGGAACTGAGTCCAAGTGGTTGGGCAGCATTGGGAAGCTTGACTCTACTGCCCAGGCTGTACGTATTCTGTGGCTAAATAGGAAACTTCAGTTCCAGGGCTGTCGATCCTTAACCCTTGGATCATATGAATAATTGGTGGCATATTCAGGGATGGGGAAGGGAGTGGGACAAAAGGGAAATATATTTATAAAACATTCTTAGTTTCTTTGAGAGAAGCAGGTTGGGCACTGTGGCGAGGGTGAAATCCTTGGCTTGATGTAAATTGTAAAAATAGAAATAAATAATGTGTGCATATATATAAGGCCTCTTAGTACTTTATAAATGCTATTCAAAGTTTTCAGCAGGCCTCAGGCAAAGATTAGAAACCAGGTCATTCTTTTGAATGAAAATGAGAAGTAAAAGAGTAGAATGGTTTCTAGAAGATCCTCATTGTAGCAGAAGGGTCCCTGCCCATACTATTAAGCCTGGTATATGCCAAAAATCCCATTAGTTTACTGAACCAGCAGTAATTTACATAGTGTTAGCCAGTCTGAACTGGGGAGTCTTACCCATATTAAAGATAAAGCTGTATCTTTTCCCTCTTCAACTCTATCAACTGTGACTCTTTTATTTTTCCTGCATTAGAGGAAGATAATTGTCTCCTCGAAAGCTGTAATACAACACAACAGCTTTTTGAAGAGTAGAAAGTGTGAGATATGCAAAATCCTTCCCTCTGGGAAGCTGAGAATATTATCTCCACAATGTTTGCCAGCCCCATTTGGTTTGAGAAGGAAATACATTGAGATCTGGCTTGATCCAAGGACTGCTACCTGCACACAGTAGGTTCAAAGCACTACCGACTTCACATCATGGTATAGAGTAAACAGGATTTAAAAAACGTTAAGACCTCAGGCAGATTGCATGCATGCTGAAGTGGCACATTTAGGCTGTTTGTTTTTTGGACACTTACAATGTATTATTCTAATTATTTCATTCTTTTATTCTTGTTCACATATTTATAATGGCAGAATTTGATTTTTATTTATTTATAATTTCGACTGATAATATTTATGTTTATTAAGCATTTTTGTTTATTTAAAAGTTCACAGTTGCACAAAATTATGGGACTTAAGCATTTGTTTTTTATTTTTATAGCTGTAAGTTTCCACAGTTGTGGGAAGTTATATCGGGATCAGGCAACCAGGTATAAGACAATAATTGTTCAATGACAGTAGATGTTGAAACTCAAAAAGTTAAAGCTTTATAACCACAAAAACTTAAATTTTTAACATCACATGTCTAAATATACAAAGTAAATATCCTTACATTGAATTCTAATCTGCTCTCAAACAGCATTTTCTTCTTTGCCTATCTAAAATTTTAATTATTCATAGAAATATTTTTTCATCAACTTTGTATAAGATGAAATCAACAATAACTGATAAAAATCTAACCTCCCAAACCTACAATGATAGCATATATAAGATCGACTGTACTATGTAGCAGTATCCAGCAGATATGTTTGAACACTTTATAGCATCTTCTCTATTTGGGAAAACTGTGGAGTCCATATGAGAACTAATCAAATGTGTGTTGCTACTTTTTTTTTTTTTTCTCTGGGATTGAACTATCTCATTCACTCTTCTGCTATTTCAGTTGAAATATGTTATTATAGTAGCCTTCAGATGAGTCATCATGTTTTTCATTGAAATGACCCAGACACAACTGATGTGCCAGTATGAAGGCTAAAAATGGGAAAAGCTTTTCACAGCTGTGGCTTTAAGGCAAACAGTAAAGAACCCTCTGCAGCCACAAGCAACTCCTAAACTTTGCAATGAAAATTAGTTACAGTGAGAGAACGGTATGAAAAATTATACTTTATCTGTTCCCATATAGTACCACACAGCATTCTGATTAGAATATTAACACAGTACAGTCTCAGTAAAGTGTATGTTAAATAGATTAAAAACTGGCTAACTTGTGGATCTCAAAAAGTAGTCAGCTGTCAATGGGGAACCGTCATCAAGTACTAGATTGGTACTAGACCTAATACTACTATTCCTCATTTTCATCAGTGATCTGAAAGTAAATATGAAAACACTCGGCACACTGGGCCCATATAGGAAAAAAATTCAGGACATACCTCCAGTATGGAGCACTGTACTCTGGGAAGCAGTGACTCTAAAAAGACTTTAGGGGTCATAGTGGACAAGCAACTCAATATGAGTTCCCAGTGCAAAACTGGCTGTGGCAAAACTGGCTAATGCAATCCTTGGATGGATAAATGGGAGTAGGGAGGTGATTTTATCATTTTATCTCTGTATACTCTGGTGAGTCTGATAGTAGACTACTGTGTCTGCTGTTCCAGTGTCCATGGTTTAAAAAGAATGTTGAAAAATTGGAGAAGGTACAGAAAAGAGCCATAAAATGATTTAAGGGCTGGAGAATATACCTGCCAGTGAGAGACTTAGAGAGCTCAGTTTGTTTAGTTGGTCAAACAGAAGACTGAGAAGTGACTCGATTACAGTGTAAGTGGAGAATATACTGAATACTAAGGAGCTCTTTAATCTATGGGAGAAAGACATAGCAAGAACTAGTGTCAGAAAGCTGAAGTCAGACACATTCAAACTAGAAATAAGGCATACGTGTTTAAGAGTGAAGGTTGTACCCCTCCATACCCCTGTCCACGCCCCCCCCCCCCCGGCTGTGACTCCTGGGAGATTGGGGAGATGCGGGGGATGCAGACAGAGATAATGAGGACAAGGCTGGGGGTGGGTCTGGGGCTGGGAGCAGAGTCCTGGCTGAGGGCAGGGCCAGAGCAGAGCTGGGGGCGGAACAGGGCTAGGTGGTGCTCCCTTCCCGCCCCTCATGGGGGCTGGCCTGAGCTCTGCTGCACCCCCCTGCATGTTCCTCCGTGCCCTCCTAGAGGGGTGTGCCCCACAGTTTGGGGAGATTAAGCACTGAAACAGACCATGAAAGAAAGTGATGGATTCTCTGTCTTTTGATGTCTTCAAATCAAGACTGGATGCCTTTCTCAAAGATACGCTTTAATGAAACACAAGTTATTGGGCTCAATCCAGGGGTAACTTGATGAAATGTAATGACCTATGATATACAGGAGGTCAGACTAGGTGATCTAATGGTCTCTTCTGGCTTTAAACTCTGTGAATATGGATTGTGGGATTATTTTCCTTTTGATGTGTATACCATATATACTTGATCATAAGCCGGTTTTGTTTATAAGCTGACCCCCCCCCCCCAAGATGGATAAGTAAAAATAGAAAAAAATTATAAATCGTTCATAAGCCGACCCTATAATTCAAGGGTCAGCAAACTTTGGCTCCTGGGCCATCAGGATGAGCCGCTGGTGGGCCGAGATGGTTTGTTTACCTCGAGCGTCTGCAGGCACAGAGGTAAACCTAAGTAAACAAAGTGTTCCGGTGCCCTAGCTGCTTACCTTGATAGGCCGGGACAGCAATTGGTGGGGAAATTTTTTTGGGGGGAGAAGCTGGGAGTCAGGGGAGTAACCCCTGTGACCACTCCCCACATGATCCTACCCCTAGCCTGGGACTGCCACACTTTCCCCATCCCATCCCTTCCCACCTTATCTGGGGAGGGCCAGGGGAGGATGTCTCTGGCCTGGCTGGAGCTGCTCTGTCAGGCTGGGCAGCGCAGCCGCAGCCTGGTCCAGTGGACCAGACCGGGCGGCATGGCCACAGCCTGCTCTGGGGTGCGGGGCTGAGCGGCATGGCTGCAGCTTCTTTGGAGGCTTGGGGGAGAGCAGCGTAGCCAGAAGTGGAGAGATTCTGGTCCTGCCTCTTCCCTTCTGGCTCTGCTGGCTGTGCTGCCTCTCCTTGTTCCCTCTGTTGGGGGGAGGGGCTGTGTCCCTCCTCTCTCTCCCTATACCCGTTCATAATCCCCCTTCTCTGGTGCTTCCCTTTTTTACTAAAAAAAATTTGGCTTATGAACGAGAATATATGGTATATTAGTACTCCTACCGTTCTGGGGCTTTGTTGAGGCTGGCAATGCTGGTTAGTCTTGTTTTAAATTAATAGGAAGTGCTATCTATGAATCCATGTCAGGCCTGATAGTCCTCTCAATTACACCATTTTTACATCAGTGCAACTGCAATATCTTCAGTGGAGTTACTTCTTACAGTGGGAATCGGGCCATGATATAACACTACACCCATTTCATTTGATCTCAGTAAAATTTAAAAAACTAAATGCCAAAGTTAGATTTTCAAATTAATCATCAACAATAACCTTTGAACTACTGTAACCATGACATCCTTTAACCAGGAAGCAATACAGCATATTCAGGCTAAAATACGAAAAATAAAACAAGCATTTAAATAAGGAATGTGATGTTGTCTTAGTCCAAAATAAATAGAATACAGTTGATTATTTTTATAAATAGTTTCCCTTCAGGTCAGCAGTTACAGTCAACATCAATGTGAATTGGATTGGGACACACTTTTTATACAAATGTACAACTTGTCCCCCCCACCAGCTATAACAGTTCCGCCCTTTATTCCTTTTCTGAAATAACTGGTGTTTAACTTTTGAGACTCAATTCCTGATTACTGTATGTTTCCTTTTGAGGGTATAAGACAGATAGATTTAATTACTAGGGCATTAAATATCATTTGTTGCACTTGGCATGTGACAGGGCAGATAAGCAGACTCTTCAGAGGCTTTTGTGAGTTGCTGAAAGTAGAGAAGTCTAGAGATCTGATTTCCTAAAAATGGACATAACTGTAGAGATTTTTTCAATATCACTTGTTCCACCTCCCCATTAATCTAATGTTTTGTCTGCATCTTATTACTGGGTACCTATCTCCATCCCAGTTGAGTGGAGTGAAAAACTCTAACCAGTGGAGAGCACTGTTACCCAGTTCAGCATCCAGCCATGAGAATGCTCCATAATCCCTGGCATACAGGGAAAAGGAAATTGTATCCTCATGAGGTCACAGGGAACCAGGCTCATGGGAGGCAGACAGAAGATGCCTGTACATAGCAGGCCAGAGGCTGCAGCCTGTGAGGAAATGTCAGGCTGCCTAGACAACTGGGTTAGGAACTGCTAAGTACTTTGCATTGGGTTTTTGCATCCTTTGATTCTGACAGCATACACGGAATCTGAATATTCATAGGATTCCACCAAAGGCAACAGCTGAATGCTTGGGGCACCAGATAAGTAGAAGGAACAGGTCTACCTCAACACTTATCACAACACCCTGCAGTAGATGGATTGGTTACTGCAGGGTTAAAAAGCAACAATAAAAACCCTGTCATGAGAGCTAACCCATATTTGGGCCAGATTCAGCAATCAGAGCATTAGCTTGGGACTTGGAAACCACAGCTTTGATACAGACTTCCTGTGTGTGCTTGGGAAAGTCACTTAGGGTGGAGTTCTGCCCCATTGAAGTCAATGGGAATATTCCCACTGACTTCAGTATGGGGTTAGGATTTCAGCTTCTTTATGTATCTTCACTGCAGAGTTAACTCAGACTCTTATTCAGGTGTTGTCCCTAACCCCCTCCCATCCACACACACAACCCTGTCACCTGAGTTGGATGGCCCTTTCAGCCTGGGCTATCTCTCCCGCTGGGGTATAGGTTAGAGCTTGGGTTCTGCTTTAAGTCGGGCTGCTAACCCACCCACTTTGCAGTGAGGATACAGGCTAACTCACTTGAGAGCTGACAATCCTCCAATGCCTGTCCAGAAGAATAGGCAGGCTCTCCCACAACTCACTGAGAAAGAATCAAAGAGTGACTCATCTTGCAGCAGTGCAAAGAACCATGGGATATGCCCCCAGTAGCGCTAGTAACACATGCAGGAGAGTGCAGCACCAATGAGGACTCAGTAATTTGGGTAGGGCTTTGCAGAGTGGCTGCTCACCCCTGGGCTAGGCTAACCTGGGTGTTCGGAGCCAGGTGCCAATCACCCAGGCTAAGTTTGCAGTGAACACGTAATCTAAAACGTTCAGTGCCTCAGTTCTCCATCTGTGAAATGGGGATAACGGTACTTCCCTACATCACAGGGGTGTTGTAAGGATAAATACACAGAGTGAGGCACACAGACACTGTGGTTATGGGGGTCCACCCAAGATAGATTCACTGGTATGTTCTGCTATATGTATGGCTCTGGTTGAGCTGCTGGAGCATACCAGTGAATCTAGCCCTTTAAGTCTTCATGTTAAGTAATCCATTTTAAAAAAAAATGAAAAATTCTGTCTGATTCTATAAGTGGTAATGTTGTGGGAGATGCCTGTGGGCAAAATGGAGCCCTCCCCACAGTTTCTGAAAGCAAGAATATACTGATATTTGGAGTGTTGTTTGTGAGTGAAAAATGTAGTTTCTAATCTCTGCCTCCCAGATTTATAGACAACAAAGGAAGGGTTAGCATAGCACAACACATAGCGCAGGGACAGGCAAACTCTTTGGCCTGAGGGGCACATCAGGTTTCGTAAATTGTATGGAGGGCTGGTTAGGGGAGGGGGTCGTAGCCCGGTCTACACCTCCTATCTGCCCCCCTCCCCGCGACTCCTGTCCCATCCAACCCCCTCTGTTCCTTGATGGCCCCTCTGGGACCCCTGCCCCATCCACCCTCCTTCCGCTCCCTGTCCCCTAACTGCGTCCTGCCCCTGCCTGCCCCTGCCACCCCATCCAACCCCTCCTCTCATTCCTGACGGCCCCCTGGGACCCCTGCCCTATCCAACCACCCATTCTCCCTGTCCCCTGACTGCCGCCTGCCACCCCATCCAACCCCTTCTCCTTCCTGACTGCCTCCCAGGACCCATGTTTCCCCTGGGGCCACCATCCATACCTCTGCCCCTTGACCACCACTCTGAACTCCTCTGCCCTCTATCCAACTCTCCCTGCCCCAGGAGCTCACAGCCCCACCACCCGGAGCATTGCGCTGGCAACGGAGCACACGATTTGGGGCTGTGGGCAAGGGGGAACAGTGGTGGAAGGGCCGGGGGCAAACCTCCCAGGCCAGAGCTCAGGCCAGAAGGACAGTCCTGTGGGCCAGATGTGGCCCGCGGCCCGTAGTTTGCCCATCCCTGACGTAGTGGGTACCCAAATGGGTTGACCTGAAGAAGAACTGTGTATAGCTCAAAATCTGGTCTTTTTTACCAATAAAAGATACTCCTTCACCCACTTGTATAATATGACCAATTACTGGGTGATAAGATTACAATTATAGTAAAAAATGTAATTTGTATCTACTCCTAAAACTACCTTAAACTAGTGGCCACTTTGTGTCATCTACTGTGGCTAGGGTTGCCAGTTTTGGTTGCCAGTATTTCTGGTGATTTTATTATGATATAATCTTTAATTAAAGATTAATCTTTGATTCCCGGAGACTCCAGGCCAATCCTGAAGGGTTGGCAACCATAACTGTGGGTGTTTTGGGCCCCTGGATCTACATAAGTGAAGATCTAGGCTGACATCCTGATTCTATTGAAGTCAATGGAGATTTTGCTATTAACGTAAATGGGGACAGGAATTCACTCTTAGGGAGCTCCTCGCCTAGTTCAAGAATGATTCTCTCCAGGCAGTGTTTTTCAGAACTGTCCTGGAGCCCATTGCCAAGTGTGGAGGTGGGAGTGGAAGGGCAGCAGAAACTACTCTGTCCATGGTACCTTCATGGAGGGGTAAGGCAGGGTTTTAGTGGTGTAGAAGGCCATCAGCTCTTGATTCGAATTAATTTCAAAATATATTTTCTGAGACTGCATCAAAAAGGTGTCTTGACAGTGTGGACAGAGTGTTCGTTACTGCTCATTCCAGTTCAAATCAAGACTATTAATAATTAGAATCTGAAACTATTCGTTTTAAAAAGCAGAAGGCAAAGGACTTTCAATTTTGAATAACTTCAAAAAAAAAAAAAAAAAAAAGGATCATGATCAGCCTGTTTTTCGTTGGGGGAGGATTGGAGGCTTTTCTTTCTATATTGGCCAGATGGTCAGTAATAACTTAGCCCAGTTTCAAAGCCTGCTTTCTTTTATGGTCTTGTTCTCACAATACTGTTATTGTGAGAATTATGGAAATGTACTTATTATTGCAACAACAACAAATCTCGGGTGAAATCCTGATACCATTAAAGTCAGTGGCAGAACTCCCATTGATTTCAGTGGGGCCAGATTTCACCCCAACAATGCAATGGTGTTTTTTCTTTTTTAAGTTGAATTGCTTAATGTAAAGACAGGTTTCAGAGTAGCAGCAGTGTTAGTCTGTATCCGCAAAAAGAACAGGAGTACTTGTGGCACCTTAGAGACTAACAAATTTATTTCAGCATGAGCTTTCGTGAGCTACAGCTCACTTCTTTGGATGCACAGAATGGAACGCACAGACAAGAGATATTTATACATACAGAGAACATGAAAAGGTGGAAGTATGCATACCAACAGGAAGAGTTTAATCAACTGCGAGATGAGCTATCGTCAGCAGGAGAAAAAAATCTTTTGAAGTGATAATTAAGACGACCCACAGAAGGTGTGAGGAGAACTTAACATAGGGAAATAGATTCAATTGTGTAATGACCCAACCATTCCCAGTCTTCTGTTTAAGCCTGAGTTAATTGTATCTAATTTGCATATTAATTCAAGTTCAGCAGTCTTTCTTTGGAGTCTGTTTTTGAAGTTTTTTTGTCGCAAATTGCCACTTTCAAGTCTGTCACTGAGTGGTTAGAGGGTTGAAGTGTTCTTCCACTGGTTTTTGAATGTTATGATTCCTGATGTCAGATTTGTGTCCATTTATTCTTTTGCATAGAGACTGTCCGGTTTGGCCAATGTACGTGGCAGAGGGGCATTACTGGCACATGATGGCGTATATCACATTGGTAGATGTGCAGGTGAACGAGCCCCTGATGGTGTGGCTGATGTGATTAGGTCCTATGGTGGTATCACTTGAATAGATATGTGACAGAGCTGGCATCGGGCTTTGTTGCAAGGATAGGTTCCTGGGTTAGTGTTTATGTTGTATGGTGTGCGGTTGCTGGTGAGTATTTGCTTCAGGTTGGGAGGCTGTCTGTAAGCGAGGACTGGCCTGTTCTCCACGATCTGTGAGAGTGAGGGATCATCTTTGAGGATAGGTTGTAGATCTTTGATGATGCGCTGGAGAAGTTTAGTTGGGGGCTGTAGGTGATAGCTAGTGGCGTTCTGTTGTTTCTTTGTTGGGCCTGTCCTGTAGTAGGTGGCATCTGGGTACTCTTCTGGCTCTGTCAATCTGTTTTTTTCACTTCAGCAGGTGGGTATTGTAGTTTTAAGAATGCTTGATAGAGATCTTGTAGGTGTTTATCTCTGTCTGAGGGATTGGAGCAAATGTGGTGTATCTTTAGAGGTTGGCTGTAGACAATGGATCATTGTGGTGTGTCCTGGATGGAGCTGGAGGCATGTAGGTAAGTATAGCGATCAGTGGGTTTCCGGTATAGGGTGGTGTTTATGTGACCATCGCTTATTAGCACTGTAGTGTCCAGGAAGTGGATCTCTGTGTGGACTGGTCCAGGCTGAGGTTGATGGTGGGATGGAAATTGTTAAAATCACGTGGAATTCCTCAAGGGCTTCTTTTCCATGAGTTAATGATAGCTAAGGCTCCGTGTTTGTCATGGAAATCATGGATTCTGTGAACTCTGTGACTTCTGCAGAGGCTGGTGTGCCTGGCCCGGGGCCGCCTGAGCAGCTCGGGTAGCCCCTGGGCCAGGCGCACCAGCCGCTGCTGGGGCAATCTTGGGCTCCCCTGCCATAGGAGTTTGAGTGTAGGGGGCTCACAGCTGGTGGTTGGGGTATGGGGCGGTGCTTACCGGGGGCTCCCTGGAAGGGTGACAGCAACTCCCCTCCCTCAGCTCCTAGCTCCACATGCTGCATCCACCTGCAGGCACCGCCCCCACAGCTCCCATTGGCCTCGGTTCCCAGCCAATAGAGCTGCAGAACTGGGGATTGGGATGGAACAGAGGCAGCACGGGGAGCTAGGAGCTGGGGTCCTGCTTCCCAGGAGCTGGGTAGGGAGCCTGCCCCAGCCCCTCCAACCCTTCCACCCCTGAGCACCCGTGGTGTGCCCCCCCAGGACGTGCCCACCTGCCCAGCACCTACGGTACCCCACCCAGGCCGCGCCCCCCTCCCCAGCACCTGCAGCTTCCCTCCTCATGCTGCGCCCCCCTCCCCAGCACCTGCGGCACTCCAGAGCCAACCCCCACCCAAGTTTTAGTCAGGGGTATACAGTAAAAGTCATGGACAGGTCATGGGCCGTGAATTTTTGTTTTTACTGCACATGACCTGTCCATGACTTTTACTAAAATTGCCTGTGACTAAAACGTAGCTTTAATGATATTCAAAGTGGTGCTATATCAATTTTAATCCTGCAAAGAGTGCTTTTTAAAACAAGAAATCTAATCAGTTTATTTAGATTTTATTTGTGATCTAGGCTCAGTTTTTTTGCAGATTGCATATATCTGATAGTATATGCAGCTAGTTTTGAACAACACTAATAATTACTTTTCTTTAATTTTGTTGTTTGTAATATTTTTATTAAAATGAAAATTGTTTTTTCTTTTTAAATAAACACTGATTTTTTTTTTTTGCATTTCTAATGAATCTGAAACAAACACCTTTTTGTTTATTGTTCACCACCATCTTCGATTATGTCAGTTACAGCTCTAGGAAGTGTTAGTTGTGCTGCAGAGCCTATAAGCAGTGTTTGCATATTAGGTGTTTTTGTTTCCTTGTCTTTGTCCTGCAAAAATGGTGGCGATTTGGATTGTTAATATCAAGTATACATTAAGATTCAAGTGGATACTGCACACCAGACTAACAATTTTAAGGTATGTAAAATTTTGTGCATGATTGGTTTGGAAAGTGCCCTTTTAAGTTTTAAAGGAGAGACTATTGCCTGCAGAAATGTAGCATACTATTTGCAACATAGATTTCTGTTTCAGAGACATCAGATTAGGTCTACCTTAAAAAAATTAAAATTAAAATTTGTCATCTGATAAGTGGAGCATGTAGTGGTATAGCAGCAGACTTCTGACCTAGAAATTTAAATGTTTCCTTTCAGAATTTGTTTGTTTTGTTTTTAACTCAGGGATATGGTTTTCACAGTCATTTGGCAAAAAACTCTCAAATGAAAGCAGCTGTTAATGAAGTTCAAATCTAATGCAGAGACAGCAAAAATATTTTAAGGTGTTTAAGAAACTGGCTTTTTTCCAGAGGGGTTGTAATACGATGAATTGCCAATATTTCAGAAGAAACATGCAAACCATGCTCTTTGAAGCACTGCATGATCAAATCTTGAACAAAGGTACTCTGGACTAGTCCTGACTGGTGTATAAATGCTGAATTGTACTATAAGCTCTTAACTAAACTGCAAGATCATCTGGGCAGGGACTTCGGTTAAAATTTTCAGAATTGCCTAAACCCCATTTTCAAAACTGACGGTAGTGGCGTGGTCATCCATTCCTGCCTTAAAAAGCTTAAAACAGCCCAGGGAGAGGACTGTGTCATGGAAAGAAAAGCTAGGCTGATTGGGGGAAGTAGCCACAGATGGGGCCACGCCCCAATCAGGCCACAACTGGCCCTATAAGAGGGCTGAGGGCCAGAGGTTGAGAGACTCTCTCTTAGCTTTGAGAGGGAGGGACCTGGCTGCAGGGAGCTGAGAGAGGGTACCTGGAGTAGAGCAGGGCTGGGGGAAGGTCAAGTGAGCTGGGGAGCTCTGGCTTGGAAACCCCCCAGGCTGAGGCCTAGTGAAAGGCCAGTTAGGTACTGGGATAGAAGGGGGAAGCCCACGGGTAGGCGGAGGCAGCAGGTCCAAACCCCCCTTGCCTATGATAAGTGGCTTTTACACTGCAGTCTGCCCCAGTGAGTGGTGGCTAGATGGTGACTGGCAGTAGCCCATGACTGAGGCAAGGTGGGGATAAAGGGTGGGAGTTCCCCTGGGTGGGGAGATCCTGAGACTTAGGGGGTTATTGCCAGTGGGCAGCACCCCAAAGACTGGGAGGGACATGGGGCCAGCGGCAGCGGGACACTGGCCTGCAGAGGGTGCTCCAGAGGCGGGAAATGCTAATTCCCTGAGATGATCAGCAGGAGGCACTGCAGCAGTGAGTCATGCACCACGACACTGACTTTAGGCATGTTGGACCATATGAAAAAGGTATTTAGGCACCTAAAGATGCAGATAGGTGCCCAGTAAGATTTTTCAAAAGCTTCTATGCACTTAACTCCCATGTCTTTGAAAATTCTACAAGCTGCCTATCTCTTTCTTGAGGTGCCTACATATTTTTGATTCTCAGTGGGACCTAGGTTCCTAAGTGTTTGTCAATTTTCAAAATAGGCTCCTGAGTAAACTTTTCAGATGACTTATCTTTTGGTATGTTTAAAAATTGAATATGGCCTTATTTGCATAGATAAAATAAAAGTAATAGCTTTGCATAAATCGATGCAGTAAGTTTGCATATACAGAAGAAACAGTAGCTTACATATAAAAGCTCTACATATTAAACTAGCAAAAAGGGCTAACATGATACTTGAATGCATTAATACGAATACTGGTAGGAGGAGGAGTAGGTAGCTAATATCACTTCTGCATACAGCAGTGGTGAGGTCATTCATGGAATACTGTGCCCTGTTCTGGCATCCATGCTTTAAAAGGGATGTTGAAAAGTTGGAGAGGGTACAGAGAAGAGTCTTGAAAATGATTCACGGTTTGGAAAACAGACAGTACAAAGACTAATGGTGCTCGATCTATTTAGCTAATCAAATAAATGGTGAAGAGGTGACTTGACCACAGTGTATAATTACCTACACAGGAAGACAATATCCGATAGCAGAGGGTTCTTTAATCTAGCAGGCAAAGGTGTAACCAGAGCCATGAGCTGGAAGTTGAAGACAGCAAAGTTCAAACTGGAAACAAGACTCACACTTTTTAACAGTGAGCATAATCAGCTGTTGGGAATTGATCACCAAAGGAGGTGGTAAACTCTCCAGCCCGTGGAGTCTTTAAATTGTGATTGGCTCTCTCTATCTCTCTGAAACATATGCTGTAGTTCAACCACAAGTTGTTGGGCTGGAGTTTCATAGATTCATAGATACTAGGACTAGAAGGGACCTCAAGATGTCATCTATTCCAGTCCCCTGCCCTCATGGCAGGACCAAATACTGTCTAGACCATCCCTGATAGACATTTATCTAACCTACTCTTAAATATCTCCAGAGATGGAGATTCCACAACCTCCCTAGGCAATTTATTCCAGTGTTTAACTACCCTGACAGTTAGGAACTTTTTCCTAATGTCCAACCTAAATCTCCCTTGCTGCAGTTTAAGCCCATTGCTTCTTGTTCTATCATTAGAGGCTAAGGTGAACAAGTTTTCTCCCTCCTCCTGATGACACCCTTTTAGATACCTGAAAACTGCTATCATGTCCCCTCTCAGTCTTCTCTTTTCCAAACTAAATAAACCCAATTCTTTCAGCCTTCCTTCATAGGTCATGTTCTCAAGACCTTTAATCATTCTTGTTGCTCTTCTCTGGACCCTCTCCAATTTCTCCACATCTTTCTTGAAATGCGGTGCCCAGAACTGGACACAATACTCCAGTTGAGGCCTAACCAGCGCAGAGTAGAGCGGAAGAATGACTTCTCGTGTCTTGCTCACAACACACCTGTTAATGTATCCCAGAATCACGTTTGCTTTTTTTGGAACAGCATCACACTGTTGACTCATATTTAGCTTGTGGTCCACTATAACCCCTAGATCCCTTTCTGCCGTACTCCTTCCTAGACAGTCTCTTCCCATTTTGTATGTGTGAAACTGATTTTTCCTTCCTAAGTGGAGCATTTTGCATTTGTCTTTGTGAAACTTCATCCCGTTTACCTCAGACCGTTTCTCCAATTAGTTAGGAATCACTGAAATATGGCCTGTGTTATGCAGATGGTGAGACTAGACTATCATTATTTTTGGCCTTAATATCTCTGAGTTTATGCAACATTAAGGCCCTGGCTATGCAGGCACTTATGAACATGCTTAACTGGAGCACAAGGTATGTCACTCAAGTACCACATGCTTAAAACTGAGCACTTCTATAAGAGTTTACAGGATTGGGGCCTCAGGTTACAAAATGATTTGAGGGATGAAGAAAATGCCATACTTAATGAGCTCAATCCATTTCATTTATCACAAGATGAAGAGGTGACTTGATTTCAGTGCATAAATACTTTCAAATGGAGAAAATACTGGTTACTAGAGGGCTCTTTAATCTAGCAGATTAAGGGATAACAAGAACCAGTGGCTGAAAGCTCAAGCCAGAAAAATTCAAATAAGAAATAAGGTACATATTTGTAATAATGAGAGTGATTCATCATTGGAACATACCACTAGGGGTAGTGGTGGATTATCCATCACTTAAAGTCTTCAGATCAAGACTGGATCCCTATCTGAAAGATGTGTGTTAGCCAAACGCAAGTCATGCTTTAGTGAAACATAAGTTACTGGGCTCAGTACAGGGTAACTGGGGGAAATTTAATGGCCTGTGACATCTGCTTGACTTTACACACGAGTCAATGGGACTAAGTTAAAATTAAGAATGTGCATAAGTATTTGCAGGAGTGAGACTTTAAATAATTTGCAGGATTGGGAAAACCTGTGGCACAGAACCCAGATCTCCTGAGTCCCAAAACAATGTTTTCCTACATTTTTCTGCTTGCCACCTGTAACACTTCTTGTCTTCTCAAAGGAGTGTGAGTATTTGATGAAGAATTTTGATGACACTATAGCTTGATTTCTCTAGCCAAGCTATGAGCTACTTGTGGAATATTATTACTTTGTTATTTGTTAGTGTACTTTTGAAGCCCTCTTCCACCTGTTTTTAAATTAGCTCCCCGTGGCATTGGAGGCCTCCACTAAAAGATTGTATTGTAAGCTCTAGCTTGTCTTCTCAGGTCTGTAAAGTGCCGTGTACACCAATGATGCTGAATAAAAACTAATGAACTACTGTTGCATTGTAAATTACCACCAGAGACTAATTAGATTTTTTTGTTTTGTTTGTTTCTTGGTCCTGTATTGCAGAAGGACACCCATTTTTAACACTGAAAAAAATTAAGCTTAAACAAGGATAATGCATTTAATGGGAACAGTGTCACACTTTCAAAAGACAGAACTAACAAGTTGTTACTGTTAAGCCTGAGGAAAGGATAAAAATTCAAAGTCTGAATCAAAACTGGCCAGCTGCTAAGAGAAGACAAAGATTTATTATTGCCTCGTCTAAAGTGAAGATTTATCACTATGGTCAATTCAATGCTTAAGTGATTAAGTGCATTTAAATATAGCAATTAGAAGCATAAAAGTAACAGGGAAAAATGAAATTGTTTATAGTTGTCATAAGCAAGATTCCTTTTCTGCAAAGCTCTGCCAACTGCTACTGTGCAGCGTTGTAATTTCCAGCCCACTTTCTAGAAGTAAATTTGGCTTTGGAGTGAAATGTAAAGCCTATTGGCTTGTTCTGTTAGCATTTTGCTGCTGAGAATACAAACTAAGAGAGCAAATTAAAACATGGAATAGCACTTGAATTATATGTAGATTTTCTTTTGTAATTTTTTTTAAAAATCTTATAAGTTGTCTGTTTCACTTGAAATGCTGGTAATGTGAGAATGCTGCAAACGTTTGTCTTCACATAAACAAATGGCTTGGTGTCACTACGGATATGTTCCATGCTGAGGATTCACTTTTTTTTATACTACAGGCTGGCCTGGCACATGGTTATCTGATCTACTAATCCATGCCACCTTCCATGTGATATCAACCATTGCTATATTTGAATTAACATGATAGTGTTGATTCTAATCAGAAAGCTTCAACACAAATTGCAATATAATACAGAAGGCCTGATCAGCCTCTCTTCTTCCACAAATGAAGGGTAAAGCAGATCTTGGTTGAGTAGCATGGAAGAGGAAGAGTACCAGGACTTCAATATACTAGTTTCTCCTCCCTTACACATGAAAACCCGTAGGTGGGTGTTCTGTAGATTAAGATAGGGCAGAGCTGGGTGGGGTACAAGAAAGACATCTGTTCTCTGTAGCAGTAGGCCTTATCTTCCTTTTCTTCTCCATACATCATTGTCCAAAATGCCCTGTAAAGAAACTTGTGGTTGAAGTGTGGGTGACATCTGGTAAACAGCGATGGCAGCCAGACATCTTTGGAGTGTGTCAGAGAGAGAGAGAGCATCAACCAGTGGGGAGGCATCATTGGAAGCATGGCTTTTAAAAAGCCATACTGTCCTACAGAGCAGTAAGAGATGCATGGAGGCCACTGTGGAAAATCTTGGCCCCCATTGAAGTTTTGCCTTCGACTTCAGTGGAGCCAGAATTTCATCCCTGATGTCCATGGATTAACCTTCCTTCCCCAAGGTAATAATGCTATGAAAACTCAATGAGAGGGAAGACATTAAATATCCAGTGCCCTGAGGGGTTTTACCAGCACAAAACTAATATGTCCCTAATTATTTCAGTCTAAGATGACAGATTGCCACGTATGGGACATAGACTGATTTTCCACTTCTTCTAGAACACTTCAGGATGTAATTTTGGTCCCATTAAAGGCTACGATAGGATCAGAATTTCATCCTTAGAATCTTTCGTTATCAGAGTCCCGGAAGTGCAGAAATAACAGTGCAACTCATTTTGATCTTTGGTTTTTAAAACAAACGACTGGAAAATGACTGGTAAGCTGTATAGAAAGGTGCCTGAATTTGGTGTTTAAAAATTGAGCTCTAAAACAGTTCATTTAAATAAAGAAAACCCATCTTTTTTTTTTTAGTGGGGCACAGTTGCTCATACTGGAGGATATTTAGCTTAAACCCCAACACTTCAAACTAAGTATATGCCTATGTATTCTTTATGTAGTCTTTCTGAATGCATCTGGAGCATAAGGCTGTACAGAAGCTGAAAACCAGAGGCAGTGCTGAATATGTGGTCTCCATTTCTTAAGTACCGTATGCTGAAAGAGCTGACTCGTTGACATCTAAACCACAAAGTTTCTCTTTTTTATCCTTTCTAAAGGATTTCATAATCAATGACGTCCCATATGGCCCTTGAAATTCTCACTGGCTTTTAAGATAGATTATCATATCGGTTCAGTCGGTATAGCAAGCTTATCATCGAGACTATTAATTGTTGGTGTTAGTGTATATTGCATAAAGTTTCTAATATTGTTAGAAAGCAACAAACCCTTAGCTAAAACAACTTTTTGTGAGTGATTCAGATACTCTCTCTAGTTCTGCTCTTGAGCTATGTGCTAAAGCACAAACAAATCTATGGTTTCCAGCTATGACAAACTCTAAATCAAGCTGGCACCGGTTGATTCTGAATGGAATAACCCACTCATTAGATGATTATTAGTTTTATTTAAACTTCTGGATTCTTATACATCTTAGGTTCTTCTGTGGCCCCCATCATCTTAGTGAGTACTTCATAATCTTTAATATATTTATGCTCCCAAAAACCCCTGTGAGATAGGGTTATCTCCATTTTGCACACAATACCCCAGTGTGTGCAACTTCTGCATCCCCACGGGATAATGTGTTCAGGGATGTGACTCAAAATGTGAACATTAGGCTTCCTTGACAGCATTCCTATAGGTGTTTGTGTTCTCTATGGAACACTTGCAGGCTGCTCGAACCTTTGAGCAAGTCTCCACTCCTCAGCCTCCCACCCATCGGCAAAGCTTTCCTCCTTGCTCGCTCAAATATTGTGCGAAACTCAACATGCAGTGATAATGGTTGGAACTTTTTTTTTCTCTTGCTTCCAATCTATTCTGTAAGCAATGCCATCTGCCTTTCAAATGGCCAAATGCACACCCGGCTATCATTCTGAAACTACTCAGGCAACATGTTCCTTCCTTCTCTCCAAGCGGCCTGTGTATGGTTTCATTAGCCAGGGCATCACGGGATAAGCCGGGTCTCCCAGAATAGCTGGACCAACCTCCACAGCATTAGTATCTGCAGTGCTCCTGGGGGCAAACAGTATTTTCTTTATTAATTTAAATTATACTGAGTTCCAAAAGATCTTAGCATCATGGACCCTTTCAGATCATCTTGCATTTATGTCTGTAAACCTGCTGCTCAGTGGTGCGATAGGCAAAGTCAGGTGCAGAAGCTGTCTGGCTCTTGGAGCACCATGGAGAAATACCCCTTTTTGTTTATAAATTCTGGGCCTTGGCAGGGATAGAGAAGCAAATAATAGGCACATGGGTTCCATCAGTTGCCCCAATACAGTGTGGGAACCCCATGCATGCAAAGTCATCAGTAATTTCCTGAGCATTACCCAGCTTTGTGACCTGGTTAGATAGCATCTTATCATTGGCATAGCAGAGAATGGCCCCAACGGTTGATCTCCCCATGCTAAATTGGTTGGCTACAGAATGGTAATGTTCTGGGGTGACCAACTTCCAGATGGCAATGGTGACCCATTTCTCCACGGGTATGCTGGTATGCTGTTGCTAAAGCTCCAGAGTCAGTTCTGCACAGATCTTAAAAATGTTAGCCCCCCGCCCCCTGAAGTTTTCTCACCACTATTGGTTATCCTAACTCTTCAGAATGATCCTCTCCCACCAATCCACACTGATTTCCCAGGCCCAGAAATGGCACTGAACACTGCATAGGTGATCCAGGAATGGGTTCTCTTGTTCCAACAGCTCGGCACCCTCCTCATCTTCTGCCTTCTCCTGCTGCCACTGCTGCAGAGTAGCTTCTTGCTGCTGGAGGAGCTGCTGCTCCTGCCATAGAATATTCTCCTGTTCCCGCATCATTTGCTCGGTGGTGCAATAGGCAAAGTCAGGTGCAGAAGTTGTCTGGCTGTGAATGCTGTATACAGCCCAAGCAACCTGTTTATATTCATGCTTGTCACTGTAATGGTATGGAGCATTGTTGAGTCCATGCTAGCTGACAGCAATTCAAAAATAGCATGAGCCAGTCCAGTAAGAAAGTGTGGGGTGGAGACAGAGGAATCATAGGATATTTAAAAAAATTTTTTTGACCTACCTGGCTTCCCACAATTCACAGCAAAAACAATCCCAGGATTCATGCTGCTCAGCAAAAAAACATAGGACCGCTGGATACCTCTGGCAAATGCTATGCAGTTGGCTCACAGCAAATTGCTACTTTGTGTTCACAAGATGCAAACTGAAAATGGAACAGGTATTTTGTGTGCATGCTATTGGTGTGATTTGTGTACTATGAATTACCCGACTCATCAAAAAGCTTTAGATTAAACTCTCTGTATAGACACAACCAGACAGACAAAGTGACTTGCCTAGAGCCACAAAGCATGTTTGTGGTGGAAGAGGAATTGAATCCTGGTGTCCTAAAGTCCAGGCTAGCACTCTGACCACTAGGCTATCCTTCCCTCTGGTGTCCTCTCCAAGATATTTCCATCACTGTGGTATCTGGGTGCCAGATCCGCAACGGAGACTTAGATTCACTGTTGCAATGCCTAATGTTTAGGTGTCCTGCTGTCCAGTGGAATCCACAACTCTGGTAAGTGCCCAGGCTCCCTATACAATGCATGAGGAGAGTCAGGTGCCTAAGGAAAGGATTCACAGCCAGTTGAGCAGGGAGCTGCCTTAGCAGGCCAGTTGGAAATGCCAAGAGGGGTGAGGCCTAAGCCTCCCCCTCAAAGGGAGTAAGATGCCTAGCTCTGGGCCATGGAACGGTGCCTTCCCAGCCATGAACCCTCTCATGGAGTTAAGCACCTAAGGTGGGTCAGCTGTTTCTTAGGAAAAAAATTCCAAGGAGGCAGTGGCGGTCCTCTTATGCCTAATAACCCAATGGTCATAGCACTCACCTAGAATGTCGGACAGGCAGGTTCAAATCCCCACTCTGCCTATTGTGGAGCAAGGACTTGAACCCAGGTCTCCTACTTCCTAAGAGTGCCCTCAAAACTGGAGTATAGGATATGCTGGGGTGGATGTCTTTCAACCATTCCTGTAAAAGCTGTTCCACTTTGTATGAAATACTCCATTGGAGTAGGGACTGGAACTTATATCTCCCCAGATGAGTGCCCTAGCCACTCGCCTGTAGAGTCATACTCATGCTCTCTGGCCCACTGAGAAGCCTCTGAGAAGCCTACTGGTTCAGGCTTCTCAGGCAAGGTAGGCAGGGAAATGACTAGTTTGAGGAACCTCTTGTGAGTTAGGTATCAAGCAGCTCAGCAGTGTCAGTAACTGGGCAGCTTGTGCATGCTCAAAGGCAGAAATTTAGGAGATTCTACCAGCAGAAATATAGGTGCTTAGGGGCTTTAGGTGACTCCCAGGTTTGAATATATTGGTAGCACTTTATGGCTACTTCACAAACCCTCTGTCTGTGGTACAGTGTAAATAATGTGCATGCTGGGCTATAATACTTGCATATTAATTTTCTAACTGATTTAATAATACCTTACAGGATTGTTCCCCCCCCCCCTTAAATACTCTCAGTTATAAATCAATTTGCTCACCTTTGAGTCTGGGGAAGTTGCGCTCAGCACAAGACTCAATATGAGGTAATTAATCATGGCTTTACATGCCTTCTTAGTACTTCACTGATACTGGGACCAATTGAAGGCAATTAGGAACCGGGTTGAAATCAGAGCAACCACAGAGCTGCTCTAAGTTACTGTGGCTGCACTGTCACTAGGTGCCAATGTACCGGTCCGGGATCAGCTCCAGTACAGTAGCACCCCATCCATGCTGCCTTTCTTAGCTACGTTCTGGTATGCTGTGAGGGGTGGCTCTACACTATCCTGGGGAATCCTCCAAGCTGGGGGTAAATTCCCAGGTAGCTGTTTAAGTCAGCATTATGGCCTCTTTGCACCAGTGCAGCAGTGTAATAGTCACAGTGGGATCTTAGAGTTATCCCAATGTGTGCCACACAGGACTTTATAATGACTCATGAAGAACTGAAGCAGCTGCTTTTCCTCCCTTGAATACTCAATGCTTAGCTTGAGGAAACAGATTAGAACAGTTCTCTTTTCATGTGCGATCTGTGTGTATATAGGCACTGGAATCAATAACACTGAAACAGGCAGAAATGAATAATAAATGTCAACCCAAAATATGCTTGGTTTTGTTTTTGCTGTTTTTTTTTTTTTCCCAATGTGACAGAGCAGCATTGAGGGGAAACTGGTGACAGGAGCAATGCAATTTTTATGAAGCTTTTCTCACAAACATCTTCGTATTAATACCACAGCAAATTCTGTTGGTGGTAGGAAACTGTGATGCCTGCTCATGGACCTCCCCCTAGAGAAATTTCGCAATGCAGCAACTGAAAACATTGGCTTATCTGGGGAGAAACCTTCATAACATCTAAGTGCTCTGTACTTTTATGTAATAAAAGAGAAACCTGCTGGCAATAAAGTATTTCTTTAGCAGATTGTTTGCTAAATTTGTTCTGCTGTTCTATGAAATGTTTCTGTGTCCCAACCCAAAATACAATATACTACAGCTCTGTTTCTATCTGGTTGCTTTGGATTTTCTTAAAATCTGCATTTTACTCCAAGGATCACTGGAAATTTATTTTTTTTAGATGCCTTTTTTTAGGTAGTAGTTTAAGTGGGATTAACGATACTTCTGTAAACGTTATCTTTTGGCGCGCTAATTCATTTATAGGACTATAACATTCCTGTAAATGGTATATTAAATCTCACTACTTCTGTATAGACTAATAATATATGTTAGGGGACTTATTCCTTCACCCTCTCACTTCCCTTGTCCTTCTTGCATGAACAGAGAGCAACAATATCCGAAGTCCAAAGGTGCAAACAATTCAATGTTTATTGAGGTGAACTTCCAGTAAGCATGATTCCAGTTTCCTTTCTTGGTGTGCCCCTTCTCAGCTCTGACACCACAGAGCCTGACCTGTGTCCCTGTTCCTGTTCCTGTTCCCCCCTTTAGCAAAACATGATCCCAATTCCCCCACCCCCATCCCCAGTCCCTGTTCCTATCCCCCCCTTACTTCCTGATTGACTGCAGATTATATAGTAAAACTTGAGTTCTGCTTAGCTATACATTAACCAATCATTTTACTGAAATTTAACTAACCAATCCTAACATATTGTAACATGGTTATTTGACCAATTATATCCCACCACCTTAATTGGTTTACACCCAACAAAATTAATTATACAGCAGACAGAAACAATCACAGAACCAGACAGAGATTATACAGACAAACAATAGGAAAGGAAAAACTACAGTGATAGAACAATACAGAAATAGGGATTTCACATCCCAGCTATTAATAAGCAAGTTCTTGCCAGATAGGATGCCATCAAACTAAGTTTCCTTTTACATCTTCTAGGCTCTTCCCTTTCTCTGGAGGTGATAGGAATATCAGGACAGAATTGTGTTCCTAAAAGCCCAATAGCACCTTATTTCAATGTGACTAGTTTGAAATGTGAGGATGTGACCATACTCTTGCCAGTTTATGGCTGGCCTCTGCTGCTTAGCTGAAGAACCAGGCCTCAGACTGTCACGGTAAGAAAAGGTCATTACACAGACAGACATTGATTTTTTTAATTCTTTCTTTTATACCTCTGTAACTAGCTAAGTGATAAGAATACACCTAAAATTTTTAAAGTATAGGCCTTTGCAAACAGGCCTGAATATCTATATCCTAACAATATACATTAGGTAAAACTTTTCAAAAGTGCGTAAGTGATTTAGTCACTTTTTGAAAATGGGACTGTCACTTGCAAATTGTATCCATAATTACTATGTGTATATATCTAGAGTGTCACAGATTTATCTAAAAAAAGTGTTTTTTATATATATAGTGTGTGTGTATGTGTATTGTGTACTTTGAAGAAGTACACCTCTACCTCCATATAACGCGACCCGATATAACACGAATTTGGATGTAAAGCGGTACTCTGCGGCGGGCAGGGCTGCATACTCTGGTGGATCAAAACAAGTTCAATATATTGCAGTTTCACCTATAACGCGGTAAGATTTTTTGGCTCCTGAGGACAGCGTTCTATCGAGGTAGAGGTGTATATGATCTCAGGTCAGAAATATAGTCCGCACTGATGATGCATTCTAAGTAGAGGTGAGTGAATACTGCAAAGAGAAAACAATGCACTAAAATACTTAGAATTTTTAAACAAATTTTCTTGTACTCTGTTCCCTTTCTGTGAATATTCTGGTTCATTGGGAGGATTACTTGCTGTTTCAGGTAACAAATGCTAAGCTCATATTACAGAATGTGAATTACAGAATGTTAATGTCTGAAAATGAATTAAGAATGATTAATTAGGAGTATTCACATCTGAAGCCTGACTCTTAAGAGTTAAACTCATCAGTTAAGGAACTGAAACAATGTGTGACCTCTCTCAAATCAAAGCAGTTTGCTTTTGATACTTAGTACAAATTGCTTGTGAAGAAGCTACGACCCAAAGCTTATTCACAGAAATTTTGTTGATGACGTGAAATTGTTCAGATAAATTATTCATTACAAATGAGTCACCCTTTTCTGACGATGAACCAGATAAAATTAGCGTTCCAGTTCTGCAGATGTTTTGACCATGTACAATGATGATTTAAAACCCAGATCAAACAGATTTTTAGTTATTTTCAGTTCCAAATGATTGTTGTACAGGCATGAACCTTAATATAAAGCTTTGTTGGTTTTAGGGGGTTTTCTTGTCTTTGCCCAATTCCCTTCAAAATCTTTAGGTAACACTGCAGGTTACATGCAAATTGTCTGGTTTATCTTATCTTAATGAGAGATTTTACATTTAGTGTACAATTCTGCGAACAAAAATAGTAATGGTTATATAGGTTGTGAACACTAGAGGGCAACCTTTAAAAGCTTCATATATACTAGTCGACATCGACCTTTGCAGTCTTTAAGAGGTAGCTGAGGAAGGATTGTAGGAGGCGTAGTTTAAAAAACAAGATTGTGTTCTGACATAATAAATTTAGAAGCACAGATAATGAAAACAAGCAATGGATATAGAGGGGATTGCATCTTCAGTTGTCATTTCCTGCTGAGTGAGAATATTGTCAGACAATGGTGGATGTGCTGATTTCTGAAAAGAGTATATTAAGCAATACATTTGTGAAGGTGCTGGGCTTTTCCTTTAATACCTAAAAGGAGAGAAATTCTTGATTTTCATTTTGAGTGTCACCAAGAAATCGAAGATGCAGGCGTGGGGCATCTAATTAAACAGTGACCATGAGTTGGTGGGAGGGGGAAGGAGTTGGAGTAACTGTATTTAAAAAGAGTGGAGGAAAAAAAAAAAGGTTTTAGTACAGATTACCAACTGTGGAAACAATTAATTTTGACTCTGGAAGAAGCTAAAGTCAGAAAAGACCTGGAGGAACTGCAAGAACTTCTGGGAGAAGAGCATTTTTAATGCTTCACAGCAATATATTTACAAATACCATGATGATCAGCTAACAGCACACACTGCCTGTGTTCTGAGAGAGAAAATCCATTGGGCCTGATTCTCAGCTGCTGTAAACTTGTGTAGCTCCGTTGACTCCAATGTAGCTATGCTAGTTTACTTTAGCTGAAGATCTGGCCCATAAAAGGCAGGCCCAAGATTAATGGATTTGGTTTTTAAACTAAAGGAGCCTCTCTACAATAAGCACAGACAATAAAGAGAATCTGCTATGTCAGGGAATCTGACATATTCCAGTCATTAGGGAGTAGTCAACAGTACATTGCTTGCTTGGTCTTATTTGTATTACAACAGTGTTTCGGAGTACTAGTCGTAGACCAGCACCCCATCGTGCCTGGGGCTGTACACTTTTACTTTATTACCATCTTTACCAAGAAAATTGTATCAATTAACTGCTTGCTTCTGATAACATTTTTGTCATAGGCTGAGAAAGAAACAAGTTGCCCTGCCATGATATTGATGCTATTGATGATGTACATCTTGCTAAAACTTACTGGGGATTCTGAAGGAGGGGAACTGAGGTAGGCACAACTGCTGCAGATAGGCTTTGTACAAATGTGTAATCAATGATAGTTCTTGCCCTAAACATCTTATATATAGTCTAAATTGACAAGAAGCAATAGGTGGGTGAAATTAATGAGTTGGTGGAATGCGGAAAGAGTTGGAGTAACTGTTTAAAAAAAAAAAAAGGTTTTAGCACAGGTTTCCAACTGTGGAAACAATTAATTTATCAGTAATCACAATTCACCACCAGCCTAGCTGTTATAACATGGATAACACACACCCACACCTTGTATGTGGTGGTGGTGGTTTGTGTGTGTGTACACAGATGAAGGTATATGACTTCTTGTAAGAGGATCACCCCCCGAGAAGTACTCATATGGGGAGATTTAAGCTTAAGCACAGTATACATCTACAACACAGTTTTGTTTTGTTTTTGTTTTTTTAATCAAACTCATACACATCATTGAATCAACTGAACTTAAATATCCCAGCGCTATTTAACATAGAAAAAACATGTCTATTCAGTAGCGGGTTGCAGTGGTCTCAAACCATGACTGAAATGGGGCCAGTGCTAACGGTGTGTGTATGTCAAGCCAAGGAAGAGTCCTTGGGATTCAAGTTGACTATAACAAGACTTCTGTGTTTTCTTTTAGAGAATAATTTTGAATCTGTTTAAATGACCAACAAAAACTCATTCCATGTACAAAATGTTTAGGATTAAGTTTTCTCTCCCTGATGCTTAGAGGATATAAAAAGATGCAATTGGTAGTGTTAGTTACATCAGCTTCCTGACTTTCCCAATTTACTATCCATTCTAGCTATAAACCACTGTGAGAAAATGAAGAAAATTAAGATCAAATTTATTTTTATTAGGTATTCTATTCTGACATTATTTCTAGTGTCTAAAAACTCTCTGATCTGAATACCTAAAACTATGAATGACTAATGGGAAAACACAAATTGCACTAAGTTCACATTTTGCAAGAGAAACATTTATATACAAGAAAAACAGTGCCAAATAACTCTTATTGTACTGATACACATCCCAAGTCTTATCAAAGCCTTCTTCACTGCCACAGGTTTTTTAAACACCCAGGAACTGCCAACACTCACCCCTTTTCTCCTCACAGAAATCAAGTAAGCAAGTGTGTCAGGTTAGAACGTCAGCCTCTTCTGGGACTATTCAGGATGTCTGTTTTTCCCAAACACTTGTTCTGCTACTCAAGTTCCAGTATAGAATCTCTCAAACTCTGATTTGATCTCCAGTTTTCAAATGATTACCACCCTAAAAATTTAAATTCTTTTTTTAAAAGGGTCTATTAAATTTACTTTTCTAGTAACGAGTGCAAAAACAATAATAAAGGATTTTGTATTACTCGTAAATTGCACTATTGCCATTTTAAAAGAATAATCTAAATATAAAGCCATACCCCCTGGGTTTGCAGAAAGTGAGACACATGGTTGCATTCTAGGGCTTGCAGTTATTCATGTGATCATAAAAAAGCTATCACAAATAATGTAAAATGTGCTGTGTCTTTGAGGGCATTTGCTATATAATCTGTTTTTATGGTACGTGGAATTTGGGTGTCTGTTTTTGTGGAAAGGGTGCTTTTATTCAAGATACATAAGCAGCAAGATTGGGTTTTAATCTCCGTGCAAGTTAATATCTGGTAATTAACTGTAATGTCAGTGGGTGGGGACCAGGCAGAAAAAGATAATTTAACTTTTCCTGGGGAAGGTTAAGTTCTAAAAGCAATTACTCTTTTAGTCTAATAGCAATTAGTCTTTCAAATGTATCTGTGGTAGAATTTAGTTACTTTTCAGACCAAAATTTCAAACTAAAGCACAAGATTTTTGGGTTGGAATGATTGTCCTGATACTGTCATAATTTGCACCTACAAAAAGATCGAGTTACCATTGTGGAAGCCTTCCTTCCATGCTCAGAATGTTTTCTCTGTACAGATGGTAGACGTAAAAATAGATGAATCTGAAGTGTGATTAGAACATGGTCCTAACTCTACTGCTAGTGGCCTTTTCTATACATTCCAGGATTCTCAGCATCTTTCAGTCTTGATAAGTTTATATCAAGGAAGAAAACATTGGTGAATATCTCAACGAAGAGATGCTGTTACTGCAGTGAATAACTCCTCTTCATTAGCCTCCCATCATTGCAAAGAACTATTGGTTGCATAGCTGAAATAATAAAAATGACTTATTGTGCTGATTTTAGAACAAGTTTGGTGTTGGAGGAACAAGTTGTCTCCTGTACAGACATTATGTAATATATCTTTAAATCCTGCAGGGTAATCTGACAGCTGTTTTGGCTCTTTTTTTGTATCTGAAGCAAAGTTTGTGTGCTTTGGCCCAGGAAGTCATTATTCCTGGTATTTTTGGCTAATGGATGCTTTTTGTATATATTAGGAGACTTATGTTTAGGAAACTATCCATAGGAACCGAGGAATAGCCATATTGCAGTAGACCCAAGGTCTGTCTTGTGCAGTATCCTGTCTCCAACACTGGCCAGCACCAAATACTTTAGAGGAATGTGCAAGAAGCCTGCAATAGACAAATGTGGGATAATCTGCCCCACACGCCAAAGGTCTCATCCTGAGGCCTAACAGATAAGTCCTGAAGCATGAGGTTTGAATCCCTTCCAATAGTCTTCTTTTATCATTGACTGTTATACTCTGGATGTTCTTATTATCTGTCTAATCATCCAATTCCTCTTTGAATGTTGCTAAATTGCTGGCCTCATTGATATCCTGTGATGATTGAATTCTACAGTTTAATCACATTTTGAGTGAAAAACATATTTCCTTTGGTCAGTTTTAAATTTGTCACTTTTAAATTGAATTGAATGTCCCCTTGTTCTTGCATTATGAGAATGGGGGCTTCTGTTCTCCCAGTCTACCTTCTCCAGACTATCCATTATTTTATATACTTTTATCATGTCCTCTCTTATTCATCAACTATGTATACCCGATCTTTTCCATATCTCCTCATATGAGACCTTTTCCCAGTCCGTTTTCATTTATTTTACCCTATAATATTGTTTTTAAGAGAGGGCAACCAATACAGCACACAGAACTCTTAGTTAGGCCACGTCATCAATTTATATAATGGCATCATAATATTTTCCATCCCTTTCCTTATGCATCCTTGTGGTAATCTAGCCTCCCAGTCCCAGACCAGATTGGTCCTCTGGTCAGGTGTTTGGTTACCCTTTCCAGGTAAAAGAAACTTAACCCTTACCTTACCTATCTATTTATGACAATCCTAATATCTTGTTTGCTTTTTTGACCACCGCTGCGCAATGAACAAAGGTCTTCGTTAAGACGTGTACAATGATGCTCAGGTCACTGTCCTGAGTTGACATGGTTAATTGAGACCCCTGTAAGGTGTAGGGATAGTTGATGTTTTGAAAATGTGTGTTGAAATGCTTGATCCTTTTATATATGTAAGACCAAGATGATGTCATTTTAAAATATTCTGATTGCAAAGAAATCCTATTGTTTAGAAATGTTTGACTAGAGAGTCTAATTCTATTCCAAATTTAGAACAGGATGAAGAGCTTTTGGGAAAGAAAATAGGGTCCAGCTTTTGCATTCTTAACCATAAAAGGAAAAACAGAGGCCAGAGATTTTAATTCTACATCTCTTCTAACCAAGATAAGATTATTTCCTAAAAATTGTCTCAGATTTAGTTATTTTCCATACATTAAAGTGGAGATTCTTTTAGTGCTCCATAGGTGTCTGAAGTCCCAGACAGTCCCAGGT
This sequence comes from Chelonoidis abingdonii, assembly GCF_003597395.2. Lineage (NCBI taxonomy): Eukaryota > Metazoa > Chordata > Testudines > Testudinidae > Chelonoidis > Chelonoidis abingdonii. Next base: position 49,700,665 of record NC_133769.1, on the reverse strand, counting down.
ATCTGATGTTGCTATAGAAAGCAGATATTACAGAAATATTAATATGAATAGTTGCTATTTGTACTCTGGTATGAAAGAATGCGATAATCCAGTATTACTGGTGGTGAGAAAGTAAGAATATCTTGTTTTTGCTGACCACAAATTTTGAATCTTTTCCACTTGGCAGAATTCTGTTTACTCAAATTGCTGGTTTGTTTTGAAGCCAACTGCAGGATATTTAAAGCAAAGTCTGATGAATTATAGATCTTCACATTTTTCCTCAGCAGAAGGCTGTTGAGAGAGCAGCAAAATATGATTCGATGGACAACTTGTTACTTGAACTGCAGCAGTGCTTTCTCCTACCTTTCTGGGGAAAAAATGTACAGACAGTTTCTTCAGATGTGGATCCTCAGCAAGTGTAAATAACCCTCTCTTCATTGACTTAACTGGACCTTAACTACACCAGTTTACACCAGCTGATGATCTGACCCATTGCTACCCGGCCATTTTAAGATTTGCTCACCTTGGCAAGTGATCACCTGTAGGAGAAATGAGGAGTGAGTGATACCATTTGATTTAGGATTGTTGTGATGTGAAGATCTGTGTAATAGAACATTAGTAAACATTCTGTTTTATGCACTACCTCCTGATTCGGTTACCTCATTCTGATAGGAAGTAGGAATTTGTCTCCCCTCCTTCTTTTCTTCATGTACAATATGGCAACTGTCTGTTTTAGGGCTTGTGTATGCTACAAAATTAAGTCAACTTAATCTGATTCAATCTCGAGCCTCTGAATTAAGTCAATTGTGCGTGGCCACACCATACTCATTTTCTCGATAGAGTATGCCCTCTCTAGCCTGCATCAGTGCACAAAGCAGTGCATTGTGGGTAGCTATCCCAAAGTGCAACTTGCTGCTCTGTGTTTTGGAAAGTTTGTGCAATGCCTCATGGGACCAAACATTGTCAAGGGAAAAATGGGAACATTGCATCAGCGTCCCATGATGCACAGTGCTCAATGGCAAACAACCCAGTGTTTTTTGCACCTTAAACTGCCGCACCTACACCATAACTCCAGAAGCATGGAGCCTGCTCAGTTGTGCACTCCTGCTGTGAGTATCTCAAACACCTCACCCCTTCTCCTGCAGTATTTCCAAAGGCAAAGTAGGATCTGCCGCGTAGAACATAGCGATGTCCTACAAGCAGCTCTGCTGCAAGCCATTATAAAAAACAATTCATAGTTGCTGCTGGCAGTCACAGAGCAGCTGCACTGTGTTGAGCACCATTTCTGGTCCCGTGAAACAAGCACTGAGTGGTGGGACCGCATCACTTTGCAGGTATGGGATGACGAGCAGTGGCTGCAGAACTTTCGAATGCAGAAGGCCACCTTACAGGAACTTTGTGCAGAGCTTTCCCCTGCACTGCAGTTCAGCAACACATAATGAGAGCTGCTCTGACCGTGGAGAAGCCTGTGGTGATCGCTATTTGGAAGCTTGCAATGCCAGACAGTTACCGGTGAGTGGGGAATCAATTTCGAGTAGGTAAATCAGTCATGGGAGCTGCTGTGCTCCAAGTGTGTGGGGCCATTAATTGACTTCTGCTACGAAGGGTAGTGAGTCTGGGAAATGTGCAGGACATAGTGGATGATTTTGCCGCGATGGGGTTTCCTAATTGTGATGGGACGATAGATGGCACACATAGCCCCATCTTGGCACCAGACCACTTTGCCAAAGAGTACATAAACTGAAAGGGATACTTTTCAATGGTGTTGCAAGCGCTGGTGGATCAGAGGGGGCATTTCACTGACATCAACGTAGGATGGTTGGGAAAGATTCATGACTCGTGAATCCTTAAGAACCGAGGTCTGTTCAAAAAGCTGCAATCTGAGACTTTCTTTCCAGACCACAAAATGTACACTGACAACGTTGAGATGCCTATAGTTATCCTGGGGGACACAGTCTACCCCTTGCTCCCATGGCTCATGAAGCCATGCATCAGCTGTCTGGACAGCAGTAAGGAACGGCTAAAAGTCTATCTTTGTACACACGTTAATAGAATATTAAAGTACAAAATCAAGGCATTAGGATGTGAGTGCAAAGGTGTTGATCATATTCTCTGCCAAGGTGGGCCAACTGCGATGCGCTGTCAGTAGTGCTAATCAAGTGAGCTGATTTTCTCTGGTACTTGAGCATGTATAGCTCTTCATTCTCCAGAAAGTGCTGAAAGATCTGTCTGGTATAGTAGTTGATACAGGCAGTGCAGCCGCAATTCTCAGTAGATGGGGGATAATAGGATAAATGGTGGCATTGCAGTGCCCCAGTATTTTGATTGACTTTGGTGGCATTTCTTCTACTGGAATGTTTGCCCATTGTAGGACCCATCTGTCTACTTCAGCAGCAACCACAGCAGGCTATGCCACATCCAACAGATACATGCACAATGAGACAAAATGATTGATTGTAACCATGTTCATCACTTTAATACTTTGTGGTCCTAATTCTTGTGAATATATTCTTTAACAAAGTCCATTTGCAAGGTAAAAACACTACCCCATAAAACACACTATGTAATCGCGTACTTGAACTAATTTCATTATTGATTTGTCAGAAGAGTCATTCAGGTATTTAGGCAACAGACCCCAACGTTTTCTGCATCTCTCACATAAATCTGCAATATGGTTGGTCAATTCAGCAGTCACAAAGTTTTCAGCTATCACAAAGTTGAGATATGGCACAAAAATTGTCAGTAGAAATCTTCTGGGTTTTCTGTAGAGTAGTTGCTGTGATGTCTCTGTCCATCTGCACCCCTTGGAGTCATTATAGGAATGTTCAGCTGTTCACAGATGTTAACTGATTTTGCTAAAGATGGATCTAAACATGGTTTCATGGCTGTCTTGTTGGTATTTTAACACGTGGAGAACTTTGTTCACTAACTGATTAGCAGCAAAAATGTCCAGATCTGTCTGCTGTAGTACTTTGGACATGGGTAGGACAACATTGAAATGATTCCATGACAATAAATTGAATGCTGTTCATGGCGTAGAACAATGTTTTCACTTTGAGTGCAGCCTTCTGATGTGCCATGATTTGTATTACCCGTTGGACATCAGTAACACTTGGAAGTAGTTTCATACATACAACTGCATTATCATGGTGCTTCACCCACTGCGTTTCACAAATGAGCTTGAGTCTCAAGTGGACCACAGCTGGAGTTACCTTTTTTATTGTCTTGTGTAAAATATCCATTGCTGAGCAGAGTAGGGGTGGGGAGTAAGTTTCCTGCATTGTGCCAATAGTGCTGCAGATTATCGGACTTGTCACCACATTTCTGATCAGCAAATTTAAGACATGATCATAGCAATGTGTGTACATAGCTAGTAGGTATGTCTCTGACTTTTGCTTGAACACTATGGTAAACGCCGCACATCGTGCTTGCTTCATCATAGCCTTGTCTGTTTCCTAGGTTTATCTGAATCCAGAGCTATGGCAACTAATTTCTGTTTTCCACGCTGTGTCAGAAAATAAATCAGTGGAGGACACAACACCTCTGTCTGATAAATGATTGGTACATGCAAGAGTATTTCCACTCAAAAATTCTTGTTTTTACTGAATTCAAAGCACATATCAGAATATAGCAATAGTCTAGAACACCCCAGAAAATACTTACCCAAAGTCGGAAATAAAAGTGGCACCGAGTGACAGCAGCAGAGTTCCGGTGGATAGCCTTCTTCCTAGCCTCTGGGGAGGTGGCGCTCAGACTCTAAACTTGCAGAAATCCTCTCAAAAGAACTTCTCCCAGGCTTCTCCAAAGTACACTCTCTAACTAATCTTTTTATAAGTAACTTAAAACAAAGTATAACTCAAAGTAGCTTCTAATAGGCTGACCATTTCCCTAGCAACAGCAAAAAACTCATAATATCTACTTATCAATAAAGCAACTCTAGGAAGAAACTTACAGACACAGGTACCCAAACGAAGGTCAGCTATTCACCCTCCCTTTTCATTCTTATGACTCTGTGACATTTCAGCTGTGCAGTTGTGTTTTGTCTGCCTAAAGAAGGCCAAATTCTTTTTCACTATGTGCTGTCCTCGCTCCCAGCGGACGGTGACTAAGTGTACAAAATGACTGCGATATACGAAGTGCAGTTCTCTCATAACATGTCCACAGAGAAATTCCAAACTCCCAGCTCCTGAAGAATTACAGAAGCTAAACTGGAGCACGTTGTATCCTCAACATCGGTGTAGATTAGAAAAACCTGACCTAGAATATCATAGCAAACAGCGTACAGGGATACTCAGCTGTTCCTTTTGGGATCTGCTAGTTCATCAACAAGCACTGCAAAGATCTCAGCTCTCAAAACTTTGGCAATAATTTGTTGAATTTGATGGGCCCACAGCAGCTATTATTTTATTTGGAATCTTCCAGCTCATATATGATGTATTTCTGGGAGCGCTACAGAAATACAGTACAAATTAATAATAATCTATCAAATTATGAATTAGTTTGTTTTGTGAACCCCATTTATGATTGTAACTTTCCTGTGGATTAGAGCATTCTGTAGCAAACACTTAAATGCTTGATACATAAGAGAACATCTGAGAAGCTGTGACAGAGTGATTATGGGTCATAAACATTCCCTATTGGAATAATAGGATTTCTACCAACATCATCATTGACTATGAATATTTATCTATGCAAAAGCCAGACGGAAGCCTGGAATTTCCCCAGTGGAAGCACATGAGTAAGGTGAACAGGAAGTGCTCTGAAAAGAGGTTCTTCTCTAAGCCAAGGAGGCCATTCCACTGCTAGAATCAAGAAAGCCAGGCCAGAAGGCAAGAAGGACTGCCAGTCTGAAGGAGTGTGACCAAACCCAGGACTTGCAGAAGTGATGAGATTGGACTGGGAGGAATTGCATTCACGACTGTTGTTTTGTTTTCCATGGATCTGTAACTCTAGTGCTATTTAAGAGTAAAGGTATTTGTGGTTAAGAAATTCCGTTGCTAAGCCTGTCTTCATTGCTTTATTGCAATGTTGTTTCTGAAGGGTGTAACTAAGAAACCAAAGCTTTCACAGCCAGGTGGATCTGGAGGGACTGTATTGAAGCAACGGAAGGCTCGAAGGGCTATAACACTAATTCTGGGGCCCAGGTGGTTGGACTTCATAGTCCCACAGCCCCAAAAATGTGTCAGACACAGGATCTGCACCTGGAAGTGAGCCTGAGAAATTCAGAGCTAGGAACCATGACTAGTCACTATCTAGACCCAGGGGGCTTAGAAGCACATGACATTCAGTTGGTCAGATGCAATCACAACAGATTGGTGTCTGTACATAGAGCAAGACTGGAGCCAGGTTATGTTTTCTTGGGACCATGGTGTTCCCAATGATAAGACCCTGGCTCTTTTGTGTTTTCTGGTTATAGAAGAATCTAATTATTAGGAGTTAAAATAGGATTTATAACGGACTCTCTTTGCAATCTTAACTATGGAGCTATCCCCATACAATTTATTATTATTATTTAATATCCTACTATCACACCAGAATGATCAGCCTTTGTGTCTTTCTTAGAATTGATCAAACACGCAAGACTAGACAACCAGGTAACCTCTTCAGGTTCAGCACATACGGTATGAATGTGTGTTGACTGGGATGGAACAGTAATTACTTTAAGCAGCATGCAGTTTGTGGAAACAGGCTCTAATCTAGGCTAGAACAGGAGACACATTCCAGGCCCAGTGTGCACTCTGTGGGTAATCCCATTCATTCCCTTCAATGGGACTGCTCACAATGGGAAGCACTAGGCTGGGTAGCAAGTGTTTGCAGGACCAGTCTCAGCGTTTAAAACTGTCGGACAAGGTCTGATCCTGTCTGTTCTGCCTTGCCAAGCCAGTTTTAGAAACTGGTATAGCTGCAACTCTATTTTAATATAATTTGGAGACTGTGTTTAAAGGTTAATGCAGGTTGGACCACAGTCTGGGTTTTGGGGTTTTTTTGTTTTGTTTTTTGAATACCACTAGCATGTTTTGCCTGTATTTAACTGTGATGCTACAACATCTGGAAATTCATTTAACTGTTCTTTGTGATGTTATTCTGTTACATCTGTTCTGAATGGTCTCTAACCTGCTCCCATTGTAGTAAATGGCAAAATTCCCATTGGCTTAACACAACGGAGGATCAGGGCCGATGTGTGTATAATTTTTGTTCCTTGAGATAGGAGAGCTTATGAGTGTAGGGTCCCTTTTAAAAATCTTTTTGAGTTTTTATTATTTTACATTCACGAAGTCCATATGTCGTTTGTAAAAAAAAAAAAATTAAGATTTTTCTTTAGCTGCATTTAATAATAAATTACATTTAGAATATGTAGCACCTTATTTCTTCAAGATCCTTAAGTACTCTACAGACATGGGTCCACTCATCTACCAGCACGCTGTTGCAGCCCCTTCTGGGATGTGTTGCAGCAGCCTTTTTATAACAGAACACAGTAGTATAAGAGAGGAAGTGAAGAATTAACTGAAACTCCTTGTCCAAGTTCATGGACTATTTCAAAAGATCTTGGACTTTAATAAAGCTTATTGGACCAACATCTAAAGATATTCCCTTACGTTTCCTTGTCTCACTCACATCCTATGACCAACACGCTACAATACTGCAAACAAATTTTTGCTGACGCTTCAAGAATAGACAGTTAGTTCTCCCCTTCCCCAACGTAGAACAGGACACTCAGACCTCTGTTAATAATGCCATGAAAACAAAAATGAGCAAGGCCACTTACGTTATCCCATTTGCTGTGTTTTTAAGCGTTTTAACTACAATAAATGTGATGAGTGCTTAGGAATTAAAAATGGATTGAGGCATTTATAAAGTCATAGATTTTTTGTCTCCTCTCCCTCCAGTCAGACTGTCCTGGGAATAGCTCTCATTTGGGACAATTGAGTTAGAAAGCCTTATTTGTGTGAATAGGCCTATTGGAGTCAATGAGAATACTGTTGAGAGTAAGGTGAGCAGGATTTGGCCCCGATCCTCTTTTAGACTTCATAGATTTTAAGACCTGAAAGGGCTGTTATCATCACACAGACCACAAAATTTAAGCCAGTGATTCTGGGTCTAGCCAACAACTTATGACTGAAGTACAGCATATCTTTTAGAAAGACACCCAGTTTTTTAATGGTGTTTGTAACGGGGTCATCTGTTGCCAGGTGCCACCCTGTGTTTCCCTAGCACCTGCTCCCTCTCTTCAAGACCTTTTAGGACTGTTGTATAGTCTTTTTCAGGGTTATCACTAGCCATTTCCTGAAACTGGGTCAGTAGCCCAATGTAATTCAAAGTAGTCCTCAGTGTCTCAAAAAGCAGGTCTGTCATAGCATCCCCACACTGCATATCCATCTCCTATGCTCCTGCTGTTCACAGAGCCTTTATTCCATCCAGCTGAAGCCTAGCATTCTAGCTCTGGCTTCCTTCTCCCCTTCAGCATCTCCCCATTCTGAAAGGAAAGGTGGCATAAATACTACTCTGTTTCTGAGAGCTCCTTCCAATTGGCCAAGAGAGGGAGTAGTCTGTACCCTAAGCTACAGGCTCCTGACACTGGACCATTTAAAGTGACTGCGTTCTGGAATCTTCCCATCCCGCAACTAACACATGGGGCCACCTCCCCTCCCCCATGTGCTCATAGCCCCTGACATGGGGTCCTCAGGCCCCCACCCTTAGTCTTAAATGGCCAGTGTACCCTGCTGTAGTGCTACTTGAAAATACTAGAAAATATTACAATATAAAGAGATTAATTAGAACTTTACTACTCGTAAGTTTTGAAGTCAAGAGTAAAAGACATTTACTGATTGAAAACCACTCCATTGAATTCAGTTCCTATTCTCCTCTCTATCACATTTCCTGCAGAAAGCTTGGTAAATGATGGAAACGATGACTAAGACAGAGTACCGGTTTTAAGATCTATTATACTCCATTCCCAGGCATCAGTTCAAAAATAAATTGTGTGCTGAGAAAAATGTACGGTATGTTTCAATTTCAAAACAAAGTTGGGGGTGGGGGAATACTGGGCTTGAACTGAAAAGGAATAACAGAGGGATGATCGAAAAGGGTAGTTCATAGAAAACTAAAAGGACACAGACCTTGTTGCAGGGATACAATTTGGCCTACGTTCTTTATTCCTAACTCTCCCCAAAGTATAGCTTCTTGAAGTCTATGTAACTACATTTATTATTAGAAAAGGAGGGTTAGAAAATGCTGTGTATGAGCAGTTTAGCTGAATTAATGTTTGAGGAACTTTTCATTTCCTGATGGTTTGTGTTCTTATTTTAACAGGACCAACTCAGTGTGGCATTAACATGGTTATTTTGTGGGTTTTTTCCCCCCTACTTTGTGAGACTGAGCTAATGACATTTTACTGAGGATGGGGAGGAGGAAAATCAGAGTTTAAAGTTTACCTTGTAAGTGTGTCAAGTGAATGGCATAGTAGGAAATTTCAGTATGAGCATCTCTCTCTCGTGCTAATGACCTGGCTCCACCTTGCTTTTGGTCACTGTCACTCAGGCCCTTATTATTCCAATCTCAACCCTAATCCCTTGTACCTTCCAGGAATCAAATATGGTACCTCAGAAGAGGTCATTCATATAGGCCTGTTTCTGAGCCCTGCAGCATCCAATGGGTGACGCTTTCAAAAGCTCTGGGGATTAAGTTTCATTTTCAGAAGTGATTTAGGCACTAAGCTGCCTATGAGAATTAGGATCTTAAGTGCCTGTGCCCTCATGAAAAATGGGCCTTAGGCTCCTGAGTCAACTAGATGGCCTTGAAAATGTTACCCTAGTTCATTAAATTAGTCAATATTTAAAGACAAACTTGAAATGGAGTTATAACCTGTACTGTTAAAACAGTTAGCAGAACAAGTGTATCATACATCCACATCAGGAAGAAAGTAGATCTACTGTGTTCAGAGTAGATTATCAGAGGGGTAGCCGTGTTAGTCTGGATCTGTAAAAGCAGCAGAGAGTCCTGTGGCACCTTATAGACTAGCAGACATTTTGGAGCGTGAGCTTTCGTGGGTGAATACCCACTTCATCAGATGCAGGTAGTGGAAATTTCCAGGGGCAGGTATATATATGCTAGCAAGCAAGCTAGAGATAACGAGGTTAGTTCAATCAGGGAGG